>NW_006443138.1:20726652-20730152 GCF_000325575.1 Pteropus alecto | reverse complement strand
GGAAAAAAGAAAGAAAAAGAAAAAAAAAGTAAAAAAGGAAAAGAAAAAGAAACTAGATCACCTTCCTACACCATATACAAGATTAGACTTGAAATGGATTAAAGACTTAAATGTAAGACCCAAAACTATAAAACTTCTAGAAGAAAACATAGGTAGTAAACTCTCTGTTATTGCTAACAGTAATTTTTTAGCAGCTATATCTCCTCGGGTAAGGGAAACAAACAAACGAAAAAACAGTTGGGACTACATAAAACTAAAAAGTTTTTGTACAGCAAAGGAAACTGTCAAAAAATGAAAAGACGACTGACTGGGAAAAGATATTCACTTATGATACATCTGATAATATGTTAATAGCTAAAATATATAAAGAAGTCATACAATTTCGCAACAAAAAAACAAACAATCCAATTAAAAAATGGGCAGAAGATCCGAATAGATGTTTCTCCAAAGAGGAAATACAGATGGTCAATAGACATATGAAAAGATACTCAAGGTCACTAATCATCAGAGAAATGCAAATTAAAACTGCAATGAGATATCACCTGACACCTGGGAGAATGTCTATCTTCAATAAATCAAAGAACAACAACTGTTGGCGAGGATGTGGAGAAAAGAACTTTCACACGCTGTTGGTGGGATTGCAAATTGGTACAGTCACTATGGAAAACAGTCTGGAAGTTTCTCAAATAATTAAAAATGAATAAATCTTTTGACCCAATAATTGCACTTCTGAGTATTTATCCAAAGAAAAACAAAACAATAATTCATAAATATCTAGGCATCCCTATGTTCATAGCAGCACAATTTACAATAGTCAAGATATGGAAGCAACCTAAATGCCCATCAATAGTCAATTGGATAAAGAAGTTATGGTTCAAATATGCAATGGAATATTACTCAGCTATTTAAAAAAATGAAATTCTACCATTTGCAACAACATGGATGGACCTAGAGGTTATTATGCTGAGTAAAAGAAGTCAGACAGAGAAAGGTAAATATCATATGATTTCACTTATATGTGGATCTAAGGAACAAAAAACCCCCAAACTAATCAAAAACAGACCCACGGATATAGAGGAAAATCTGGTGACAGCCAGAGAGGAGTGGGGTTGGGGGCTGGGAGAAAGGGGTGAAGGGTTAAAAAAGTACAAATTAGTAGTTGATAGATAATCACAGGGATGGGGAGCATGGCGTAGGGAATGCAGTTAGCATTAATTTGATGGCTAGGTGGAGAGCCAGAGGAAAGAAAGAGCAATTAGGGGGATCCTTGTGAATAAACTATATACTTGTCTAACCAAGGTACTGTATACTTGAAACTAATAATAGAATAAAAATTTAAAAATAAATAAATGAATAAATAAATACTCAGGTACTAAACTAAATTCTCTAATTTTTGTAAAACTTTTTTAGTAGATTCTTTTCTCTTTCCAGGTACACAATAATTTAAGCTGCAAGTAGTAATAGTTTAATCTTTTCTACTTTTAATTTTTTAATATCTTTAATTTTCTTCTTTTATTTCAATGCATTGGCTAATAATTTTAGTAAAATGTTACATTATCATGTTGTCAAAGAACCTGTTCGTCATATCAGCTTCTTTAGTTTAAATGTCTGCAGAGTCTCTCCATTCTAGTAATGCTGGAATACTGTCATAAGGAAGTATCCATTGGTTCTTATTTTAATAAGTTTTTTTTAAAAATAAAAATGTCAGACTTTTGTCAAATGCATTTTCAATATCTATGGACTTGATCATCCTTTCTTCTAGGTGTATGAATAAGATGAATTTTATTAATAGTTTTTCTACTGTTAAATTATCTTCCAATACCTGAAATAAACTCCACTTGTTTATTAAGTAACAGATTTTCAATAGTCTTTCTAGTTGTTTTGCACTGATATTCATAAGTGAGAAATAATTTTATATTTCTTTTTAAATCAAGCTTGTTATCAGGGTTACAATTTATTAATTCAGGTAGGAAGTTTTGTGATTGTTGTTATTTTGTTGCACCAATTGTTCACTACCCATTCTTGTGAACAATTATAATTCCTCATTTCATTAATATCATTTTTGGCCTCATTACTTGCTTTCATTATATGGGCAGTTGTGATATTTTAGGAACCATCAGTCTTTCCCTTTGCCGTGAATCCAACATGCTCTTAATAGCTGATGCTCCATCTACTTGAATGCCAAAATGAAGAAATTGTGGAACATATTAGCAGGCAATTCTCCAAGGACATGGACTGAGGGATAATAATTTGTTCTTGTAAACTAATGACATTTGAGGCATTTATTACTGTAGCATAACCTTCTTGGTAAGATTATTCCTAAGAGTGTAATCACATTTGCTGGTATTTTAATTGCAGTCATTTCTCTCATTATTTATTACTAATAGTTTTTCTTTGTATACATAACAGAAATTGATTTTTGATACAGCTCAGAAAAAAATATTAGAAAGTTTTCATTTTCTTATCATCCTGGATAGATTAAATTACACAGTAATTTTTTCCTTGTGAAGTCATCTAGGATTGGCACTACTTTTTGAAAGGTAGAGTATCTTTCATAGTTTTAAAATTACTTTTTGGGGAGAAAATTTTTTTAGACTTTCTTTTATTGTCAGTTTTGGTAAGCTATATTTTCTCAGAAAATTATTGATTTATTTTAGATTTTTATATTTACTCATAAAATAGTTCAAATTAGTCAAATAGATTGAAATAATTTCCTTTGTATTGTTTTAAACTTTAATAAAATTTATTTTTATTTGCACAGCACAATGAGTGAATGATTTAAAACTATCATCTAAATTTTAAATGCTGACGTTTAAAAATAAAAATCAGTATTTGAGTCAAAATAGTTAAATTTTTATTTTATAGTTAATAATATAATAAGTACATTTTCAAGTATTAAAATTTATTATCATTTATGTTGTTAAGACATATGCCTCAACTTTGCTTGGTTTCTATCTTTTCTATCCATTACAAAACCTTCAGCTTGAAAAAAGTATAGAAAGCCTTATTAAATAATTGAGGCTGGTGATATCTGAGGATTATGACAAAACCTTTCATTGTCATTGAAGAAAAACAGATATAGTGGTCAGATCGAATATCAACTTGGAACTGGTTTAGCAGGTTTAGCCATAGAAATGTATTGATTTACCATTCACATTTTAATCAACAACTTGAAGGTTTGACAAAGAAATCACGCTACTAAAATTTGTTGCTGATAAAAGCTAAATGAAATAACTAATGTGATGGGTGATAAAAATCAACATTCAAAATGATCTGAATCGAAATGGGTGAAGGTGGTGAAAAGGTACAAATTTCTAGTTATAATATAAATAAATCCTGGGGATGTAACGTACAGCATGGTGGCTATAGTCAACAATACTATAAGTTTGAAAGTTACTAAGAAAACAGATCTTAAAAGTTCTCATCACAAAAAAATATTTGTAGGTATGTGTGATGATGAATGTTATCTAAACTTATTGTGGTAATATTATCGTTATATA
>NW_006443138.1:20711231-20726580 GCF_000325575.1 Pteropus alecto | reverse complement strand
ATGTATGTGTATATATATATATATATATATATATATATATATATAAAATCATTATGTTGTATACCTAAAATTAAAAAAAAAAACTAATACAATTTATATGTCAATAATACCACAATACCACAAAAGAGAAAGAATTGGTATCAAAAGGTTAAAATAGAGGCTTAGACAAATAAGATACAATTTAATGAGGTGAAGGTAAACACCAGTCTTTTGGTTTATATATGAATTATCATTATTCAGAATGAGGTTTAGCAGCAGTACAGTGACTGCAAGTTTTAATTCACTATAACCTGAATTTGAGCCAACAATATTTTGTTGGTTTATGCTATTTAAGAGTTAACTTATCTCAGTTTGGACTGATATAAATGTAAGGAACATATCATAAGATGTACACATTTGTACATTCTCTGTGCTGAACAGGCTCTTTGGGGATTATTGTATTCAGTTTTGTCATATTTTAAGAGAAAGATTTATAATTGGACTTTGTCAAATAGCCATTTGGATTGTGAAGCTAATGAGGTCTAGAAACCGTACCAGGAGAAGTATTGAAAACATCTGAAATTTTGTGTGTGAAGAATAAAAGACTGAAGGGAATTCTCTTTTAGGAAATCTTCGGTAATCTCCGTGTTTGTCCCAGGGCCCTTTTCTGTGCTCGTCCCACATATAGTATATTCATTCACTTATTCCACTAAGAATTGTATGGAATGACTGCTATATGCTATGAGGAGTTAGTTCTACACTCTGGGGCATATAGTGATGAAGAAAGATTCCTGCTCTCAAAGAACTGACTATGTGAGAGTTACAGACATTAAGCAAATACACATGTTAGTGATAAGTGCCATGAGAAAGCGAAACAGGGCCCACTAATAAAGAGTAATTAAAGAAAGAATGCTTTCTCATATTCTGGTTATGGAAGGCATCTCTGAGGAGGTGACATTGACATGAAATGAATTAGAGGAAGAAATCAGCCAAGATCTGGTGTCTTCCTTGCAGAGGGATTAGTGAGGGCAAAGATCTTCTATTGTAAGAATAAGCTTGGCTTGTGGCAAGAGCAAGGAATGGAATTGTGGGAGCTGAAATTAGGAACATACATAAGCAGGGATATTTCTTGTAGAAAGTTTAGATTGTAGTAGTGAGTTTGAATTTGATTCAAAGTGCATGAGATTATGGAGGTTTAAACTAGGAAATTCTATGACCAGATCTGTAAACTGTGAGGTGTATTGATTGTATAGAAGAAAGGAAACACTTACGAAGCACTTAATTTTATCACTTCCATATTTTGTAGACATTATTTGCTTATAAATATTTATTTTCTTCTAAAGTGTAGCTTCCTCAAGAGCAGAATCATGTCTTATTTATTTTTGCATCTCTAGCACCCAGAGAAGTGCCTGGAACCCAAGAGATACTCAGTAAATTTCTTGAAGATTCCAATTTTATTCTGTCTGACCTTTTAAATGGAAGAAATACTATTTGGAAGCTTTTAATGTCTATTTCTGCCACAATGAAGAGGAGAAAGAAAGCTGCAACAACAGATGAATGTGGCAGACATGCAGAGAAAAGCAAAGAACTAGGCATTTCTTTGTTCCCTATAGTAGTGCATTACCTTGTTTCGGGTTTATCCTGTTTGTATTCTGACTTTGAATGTCAAGAGACAGTACCTAGATCCTTATGATAAATTAGTTTTCATCTTTTTGTGTTTTGTTAACTGGTGTTGATTTCCGTTACTTTCAAAGAATATAGTCCTAGAATTAATTCTCAGTTTCTAGTTACCTGTTGAATGATTTGGGGCAAGTTACTTAAGTTTTAGTTCATATTTTCTTAAAACAGTTTGATAAAATTATAATACACAGTTATAATACAAATTCAAATAATACAATTAGCATTGGGTTCTTCTCTGTTTAGTTTCTATTAAACATACACATGTGGAGAGTCATCATGATGAGATTTGGATGGGAGCAAAAGGCCAGGTGAGTGACTGATAGGTTAGACCATTTTGGGAAGAGGAAAGATGAGTCTCCAAGTCCCTGGCTTTTTCTCAGCCCAATCACTCCATATCTAACTGACATAACAGGCATTGAAAGATTCCCGGAAGTGCTGCTGCCTATGACCGAGAAGTCTAAACCATCATTGTCAGACACATGGAGATATTTAAGCTAGAACTGACAACTGTTATTTGGTGATATCAAGCTATAGTTGGAACCAGGAGGCTGCATTTTGCATCTCAACAACCCTGCCCCTCAAAATCTTGTGCAGACTCAACCTAGTCATTTAATTATGATTGCAATAACATCACTTCATATATTATGTAGTTAAAATTTTTATACATCATTTATAAGCAAATTATGGTAGGGTTTTGCCATTCTAAAATCTACCAATAAGTTAAGAGAATTAAGTGATATTGTATATGTAAAGTTCTTGGTGTAGGCATTTTACACTCAATAAATGTAAAACCACTATCAATCATTATTATTATAACCCTCAAAATTATGGCTATTAAAATTGAAACTCAATATCCTTAATTCTAACATTTCTTATATAGCTGGAGAATAGAGTTAATACAAATGGCTGAAGTGATAATCTGTGAATTTCATTTGTATAATTTATTTCTTCCTCCTCTATCCAAAATAATTGTGAATTGGATGCATATTTAATATTTTCAAGAGAGAAATTGGCAGTGAGTTTGCTCTGTTGGCAGTTTTGCTCATACATATGCTCTACCTATGCCCAGAAATGGTATTATTTTTATCTTCCTGTCATCACACTGATCTCTCTTATAAGAGCAAACATTTCAAAATATGAACATTTGAGATTTAGTTTATTCATTTTAAGGTACCCATCTTTTCAACATGTATCCATTTCCCTTGATATATTTAGTCTGTAGATTATATACTACTTAGGATTTGTAAAGCAATTATTAAAGTCTTTGATATTTATAAAAGATCTGAAGCTTTCAGAGTGATTAATTATTTATTACCCAAATGAATCCACCTATCAGGCCATAATAAATATTTAATATTTTCTTGGAATGAAGTGATGTATTTCACGAAGTTTTTATTTTTATTGTATTATTCTTCTGTATGCTTACATTTCTGGCGTTCTTATTGCAATTAGATGTAATTTATTTTTAACAAAAGAACATTTTTTGGTCCTTATATCATGTTTAATATGTTGTTTTAAATAAACCAAGCATGTAATATAACCATATGTTAATAACTGTATGTTTTTCACTCAAATATAGATGGTTTTAAATTTCTCTTTGGGATTTTTTGGGGGTCTAATATTCTTTATTGAGAAGCAAAAGATTTCCTTTTTTACACCAAACAGGTTTGGATGTTTTCACTGTTCTGACTAAGTATGCCACTCAGTACTAAGTCACTTCTCAAAAATTAATTGGTTGAGATTAATATTTGTAAAGAATTTGTTAAACCCAGACTACTTGTTTACCTGTCTCCAAAGAATTAACGCTCTCCATAAAACAAATAGCTATTCAATCTTGGAAAATACCACCTATTCAACAATGAAAGCTTTTACAATAGCAATTTCATTCAAACAATGAGATACTTATGATATACTCTGTGTAAAATGTTCAAGAATCTTTGAAGAATATAGCCATGTTAGCAGCACTATCCATTCATTCATTTATGCATTCAATAATTAAACATTATGTAAATATTCAGCACACTATGGTAGATTTTGAGAATGTAACAGTGAAAAGGACAGACCTGGTTTCTACCTCTCAGAGCTTATAATGTGAGAGATAAATGCGAGGAAAATTACATAAAAATGCTGTGATAATGAAAATACCCAGAACTAAGGTAGCACACAGAGAATATACCTAATCCTCTGTGTGTGTGTGTGTATGTGTGTGTGTGTATATGTGTGTGTGTGTGTGTGTGTGTGTGTGTGTATGTGAGGGGGGAAGGAATAAATAGAAATTTGCAAAATGAAGAAGTTGGGGGAAAAGTAATTGAAACAAAAGAAAGAGTCCAAGAAAATGATCAGAGTTTTTAAAAAGGTAATTAATACCAAAAAGTGAAATGAAGGGAAATAAATATGTTAAAGGAACTGAATGAAAAGTATAGGTGTTTTAAATAAACAGTAATGAATAAATAAACGAGTGAAATAGTTAAGGGTGTGAGAGAAAGTGGAGGAATAAGAAATATGGGATATATGCAAAGAATAAAAAGCAGAATGGGAGGAAAACTAGAAAAACGTAACATTGAAAATTAGAACATGTATAAATTTAATGTTTAAAAAGTAAGTGTGATAATGAAAGAACGAGATTGGATAATGTGGTTCTATGGATGCTACTAAATATTACCATAAAAACATTTTTGTTGCAATATAGGTTTGGGAAAAATTGGACAGATTTATTTACCATGGGACTTCTCAGAGCCTTTAATATTCTAATGGACCTTTGCAGATTCTTGCAGAAAGCAACACACTCTGTAGCTTTTCCCTATATTTCTTGACCGTAATTCTTTTTTTTTTTTTTACTAGTATTTCCAGAGATTAAGCTTCTGAGAAACACAGTGGGAAATATGTTAACAGAGATATATCAAAACATGGAGGGGAGATGGGGAATAAAGAAAACAACCTTGTTTTTCTGAATTTAATACTGATTTTCCCTGGGCAAACCCCTATCTTTCTCAATTACATTTCTAGGAAGAAATGTAATTTAGTATTTAGTCTTAGTCTGCCATAATTTACTTAATTTTCAAGCATAAATCCCATAATGTCCTATATGTACTTATGTTATAGTACATACATATGCACACATACATGCCATATCTATCTATCTATCTATCTATCTATCTATCTATCTATCTATCTATCTATCATCATCTATCAATGATCTGTTGGTTGGTCTATCTATCATCACCTATCTATCTTTGGTTCTTCTTAAATATCAGTTTTCTAGGTTCAAAGTTAAATAGTACAAACTAACCAAAGACATTCAACAATTCGATAGCAATTAAGAGTAGTATATGATCCAAAAAAGTAATAATGGAGCCTTCCTATGACTTAAAGTAAAAATGAAAAAAATATATATAATAATAAGAAAAAGTGTAATAATGTAGAAAATGCTATAGAAACATTCCCCCAGTCTTTGTCATATTGTATTACAAACACTCTTAAGGGATCAATAACCAGAGTATTTTTATGCATGCCATACGGAAATACTTCTTCGGCAGTGTGCCTGCATTGCTATTTAAATGGAACAAAATGTTATGTTAGCAATATTTTTATACAGCCTAGCATTTTTATTTTTCTTTTTCCACTGCATCTAACTAGTAAATAAAACAAAATTTAGCTAGAGAAGTAGTTATTTATATAATCTTATACAATAATGATTTAAAATGAAACTTTTGCAATTTTATTTCTGAAAGAATAAATGGCTTTATCTTTTTCACAAATAATAAGTTCAATTAGTAGGTAAATATGTGCTCCAACAATAAAATAAAAGACTATGAACTGTTATTCTATAACTTTAAGGTGATGCTGAACATAACAATGCACCTTATACACTAAAGTGCTAATTCAAATAGAGAAATTCAGTAACTTTGAAATTTATAAAACTATTGTTCTTGGATATATATCTGAAGATTTTGATAATGCACCAATTCCCTTTCATGATTTTTATCACCAAGTAAAAGTAAGGATGATAATTATCTTAACATTAACTTTTCATATATAAAGCACACTTCTCATAGGAAAATTGGAAAACAGAAAATTATAAAAAAAAATTAAAAGTACACATATCCAGACAGCCAGTGTTAACCATTCTTACCATTTACCATATATGTCTACCTGTGAATTCTATATGCTCTTCTCTACTTATGATACAGTATACTTACACACAGTTTTACTTTTCAACACAGCATCACACAATGTATTATTCCAAGCCATATATTGTTGTTTTTTCCCCCAAACTGTACTCTAAGAAGATTCTCATGTTTACTTAGATATAAGTTCTATAGTCTACTATGTGATATCAACAGCTTGCTTTCTTTTCTGAGCTCTAGCAGCCCTTTTGCGTTCTCTGTTGCTATTACTTCTCATAGACATTGCCATTGCACATTGCACAGTATTCTCGAAACAAACCCTTCTCCCTCCTCCACAGGGCTCCCAGAAGAACTGATTTCTCGGGTACTTCCGAAGCATGAATATCTTTCTATAATTTGGGCAGGAGGGAAGAGACCACCTTTCTCTAAGCCCTTAAAATATGTTTTCCTCAGTGTATGAAAGCTGTGAGGTTTGGGCCCCAAAGTTATGCAGATTTTTTTTTTTTTTAGAGAAAAGTTTTTTTTATTACTTATGATTGAGACTTCTCTCCATGAAATGAAGGATAGGGCAGGAGCTACAACTAATTGACAACTGTCATTGTGATTTGAGACTGACCTTCTCACACCACTAAAACTGTGATTTTCTCAAACTTATGACATTCTGGTGCATGTCAGTTCTATAACTCCAGGGCCAAATATCATGTTTGGCAACTGATAAACCCTGACAATATATTTTGTTTATGTGTGTGTAAAAGGAAGCAGTAGCATGTCTGTATGTGATTGTATGTGTGTTTTATATTATTATCGGTGATAATTGGTGGATGTTTTCCTTGAATAAATGTAGATTATATTGGCAAAAATTGAAGAAATAAATATTTTGTTTTACTATGAAGCAGCATTCACTGTTGCTAGACGTAGCACTAAATTTTTCTGCAGGAAATTCTCAAATATATTAAGACACTAAGACACTCTTATCATGGATAGAAACTAGGTTCCCACTGCTTACTTGAAGACATAGTACTATGTTACAGTGCAGGCGAGAAGTTGTGCCATGATAAGACATATTATATAATAATACAAAGCTCCTGCTCAGAGTGAATTATCATTAGGAGAATCCCTAAAGTGACTTTCAATGATGTTGTCCCATTTATCCTCTGTTTGAGACTTTTGGAAAGGAAAAATTTATTGAGACCTTAGAAAATGGCTAATTTATTTCTCGTATGATAGAAAGATAGCTCTTTGGGGAAATCCTAGTTTTACTAAAATTTCTAGTTCTCTTCAATCTATTTGGATACTTTTCTGTTTAATAAATTACATTTTGCAGAGATCTTGGATGTTTTTTAATGACTTTGGGATATACTCCTATACCTCACTTATTAAATAGTCCTGTCGACTTCCAACAAATAGTTGTTTCTACTCCTTGCCCAATGAGAGTTAATAAGTTCTGAAACCACCATTCTTTTTGGAAGGTACAAATGAAATATGCTTGTCTTCAATCCCAGAGTTTTACCAAAAAGAGATTTCCAGTATTATGCCAAACCCAGTGACCAGTTGTTAAAAAAAATCAAGCGAATTTCTTGAAACAACAGACACTGGTCAACTTATTATCTACACTATTTTGAAATTTCCTAAAAGCTACATGTAAGCCTAGATACAAATTTTAATATTAACTATGATAACATTAAATAAAATATATAACTCACATTTATAAAAATGTATAATTTTATATTAATAAATACATATTAAATTTCTTTCATTTATTTCTAAGCTGTCAAATATTAATATTTCTGGGATAAATATCACCAAAAAAGTGTTTTAATTAATTTCTCCTGTTATTGAAAAATTAAAAAATAGTAGAAAATGTAGGGTAATAAAAACGATAAATGTAATAATACTAAAATATTTTCAAAACACTCTTTAGAATGACTTTTAATAATAGTTTAAAAGTCTTTAAATAATAGTTTACTGAGTTCATACTTAATAAGGATGCATAACTTTAACTTAAGCTGTTCAATTGGGTAGTGGCCCCCCAAAATTATTAAACATTCTTCTGACTTTTCAAGTCATTTTTTCCAAAGGGCAACTGGTTTTTGCTCCATTATAATTTTTAAATTATCTGTAGATGTACCTAAAACTCTGATTTTTGAGGTCATTTCTGTCAATGATAGTGTTGTTTTGTAAACACTAATAAATATATGAACACATACTGTTGTCTAAGTCTAATAAATAGAACATCAAAGAAGAATTCTTAACTCGAAGACACACGTGGATACAGGGAGGTAAAAAAAAAAGTGGTCTTGCTTTGATTCTGAGTTAACAAATGAACTGCCTGCCATTAGAGAATCCTCTACTTGTATACATTATGCCAGGATATCTGAGATGGCAACAGTCAGGAGGACCCTAACTGCAAATGGAGTAGAGCCCACATTTCTGTCTGGCCATACTTTTGGGGCCACCAATACCATGGTTGCCAGGCCAAGTTCTCAGGACAAAAATAAGGCCAACAAGAAGGAAATAGCTATCCTTGAGAGAGAAAGGACCAGATTAACAAACAAAAGATACCTGAAAGCGAATTCACAAGTCATACTTTGGAAAGAAAGGGACGATATGAAATTTTACCTCCCTCTCTTGACCAGACACTGCAGCTAGAGATCTAGGGTATTGGACTTTAATAAGAATTCTAACCTTATGTGGGCGCTCTGCCAGTTTTCTGAGGATCTGGTTTGCAAGATTTGGAGAGAGTCAGGTGTCTCAGCAGATCCTATCCTGGTCCCAAAAAACTATAGAGGAGGAAAATAATTTCCTCTTCCATTCTTTATAGTAAGTGCTTGGCTGAGACCCTTTTTTCTCTGGGTACCTTATAAATGGATAAGCTTAATCAGGTTAAAAATTCTCAGCTATGGTCACTGCAGTTTAAGATTATCTTTGGTAACGTTAACCAGCTCGTTCAGCCTTAAAACTTTATTCACCTGGGGCCTAACACTGGCTCCAGCTCAGCTTAAGGCAGACCCAATCCAATTTTTAAATTGTACTCAGTCTGACTCCCAACTCGGTCCGGTTTCTAAATAGGACATAGTTCGACCCCGGAACCAGTCCGATTTCTAAGTCGGACTCAGTCTGATTCCCCGACCCCGCCCAGTTTCCGAGTAGGACCTAGTCTGACCCCGGAACCAGTTTGGTTGCTAAGTCAGACCCAGTCTGACTCCAGCAGCTTCTAGACCCAGTCTAGAAAAAGAAATACTCAAATAAGTCTGGAAGTTCATAATGCTGCGGAACTTACCCACCACTTACTGAGGCAGCGAAAATACAGCGAGCTCGAGGGCTTAGCAGGTATCTATGTCTGGTTGCTCGTTGCACTTGGGGACTGTGGGGTGAGGGTGTGCCTCCTTCAGTTCTCTCTTCGACACTAATAACAGTTAAATGATGAACTGAGGCATATTACAATTTTTAAGAGTTTATTTGAGCAGAAATCAGTTCGAAGTGAGCATATTCAATCTAGCAGATAGGATCTCCGACGAGCTGTTCAAAAGGAAAGACAGGCAGAAGGGAGAAGGAACAAGGAAAATATACATACCAGATAAAAAAGGTGTGTTGATTATTTTAGTTATTTTCCTATAAGGAACGGCAGGGTCTATCAGGCGCCTGACTTACCTAAAGCTGATCAGGTGATTCCTGATGGACTGGTTTAAGATTCCATATCTGAGAGAGGCAAAATGTAATTAAGTCAAGTCTGTTTGGTGACACAGGATTTAGCATAAGCAACTCCATTTTGGGCCTGTTGTCTTGCTTTTAACACCTTTATATCTTATACATAATGTAATATTTAAAAGTTCTGTCATATTACAGTGGTATTAAATTATTTAGTGCTTTTTGTACCTTTCTGACCTTAATTATTATATTTATTTTCCTTTTCAAGTTAAAATTTTTAAAGAATACAGAAAAGATCCAGCTGTATAATATTTTTCCAAATGGCTAGTTGATTTTGCCAACATCCTTTATTGATTTCTCTCTATTTCCTCCATCTATTTGGAATAGATATTTTCTAAATTTCCTATTTAACTGGTCCATCTCTGAACATTCTTATGTTTCATTGATCTATTTATTATAGTGTATCTCAAATATTATTTTTGTTAGGACGTACTGTTAGCTAAAATGATTGGAAATAGTATTTTCTCTGTTAATCAAAAAACTGATTAAAGTGGAGAATCATTAAAAAAAATACCCTAAATATTTTAATTAAAAACATGAATGCACATTATTTGCCAGTCTCTTGAATTAGATCTCAGGCATTTTCTTTGACTATGGTTCTGCTGTTTATTTTGTGTGTGTGTGTCTCATCAGTTTTGCATTAATGATGCTTATATCTTTCTTTTAAATGGGACAAGATCTTAAAGAAAGACATTTATGACAAATCTGTTTATTCTAGCTTTTTGTCCTAATCATTACAGTTTTCCCATCCATACTAATTCAAAAGATATTTTCTCAGCAATTTGCTTCTATTGTATTTTTCTAAAACATCTAACTTAGTTTTCATAGAAACAACCTTCTTTTTGAACACTCATCTTATGGGCTTACATAATTTTTAATTAAATTAGATTAATTATTTGGAATAGGCATGAATAGTTCTGAGTTTTTAGTTTTAGTTCTAAGAAAGAACACAATGGACTCAACCTTAAGAACAAATTTATATGAATGCAACAGAGTGTGGCCTGTTGGCTGTGTTTTCAGTATGCAGAGGGTATTGGATGGTATGTTTCAAAGTGAAGATAGAGTTAAATTGGTAGATTAGTTAAGGAAAGGATAATTATACTTGCATTACAATCATCTGGGAATCCTCTTATAAAAACTGCATATTTCTGCACTCTAACCCTGACCTAGAAAATCAGAATTTTTAATGTTTGGCCCACAGGGAAATTACAGAGTTAACATGCATCGTAGGTGATTCTTCTGCATTATTTGAGAGTCATGGGTGTATTATTCCGCTTGTATCAAGCCTTCTAATTTGTGTAACTTATATTTTAATATTCTTTGAGGCTCCTGCTTCAATTTCTCTTTTTAATTTTCTTAGCTAGTTCTGCATGTTTATTTTAACAAATCAAAATTAAATTTTTACTGTTAAATTATTTTCAGTTTTGTATTGATTCAATAGATTAATTTAGAGAGAATTAATATCTTCACTATGTAAAATTTTGGTTTCCACAAACAAGTTATGTGTTTTCATTTATTCAGGCTTTTTAACATGCCTCAATAGGGTTTTAAAGTTTTCTTTGTATAAGCCCTACACAGTTCTTGTTAAGTTTATTCCTAAATGTTTTATCTTATTTTTTATTTTTATTGAAAATAAGATCTATTTATCTATTAAAATTTTTAACTCACATTGGTTTATATATTGAAAAGCTGTTGCTTTTATATTTTGATTTTGTAACCAGTCTCCTGATTTACTTTTTTTTTTTTTAGTTTGTAATAATTGTTCTTTTAGTTCTTTCTCCTGTGTTTTCTAAATGTAAGTCATATCTACTGCAAGCAATAATTTTTTTGGCTTTTTCTTCTCACTATTTTTATTTCTTGTTTCTCTTTCCAAGTGCACTGACTTTCAGAATGACACTCCGCTCTTCTGTGATATGTAACCAATCCCAATGGCATCTTGTTTATTCTTCCTGTCCCTGGCTCATGCATACAATTCTTAGCAGTCTAAGTAAATGATGCTGGGACCTTACAGAACTGCATCATTTATTTTCTCATTCTTTTCTGAAGTGTGGAAGATTATATCCTGCCACATTTGCTCCAAAGTGCACACTATTTGGCAAATATTTTTCTTCATATTTTAAATTCATTTTTCTAATTTAATTAAAAATGCTGGAATTTTTATGTTTCTGTTTTCATTGAGTTTTATACATAGACTATAATATTTACTTTTAGCTAATTATCAAAGGCAGTCTCCATCAGCTTTTTAAAGACCTTCTGAAAAATAAGTAATTTTAATTTTAATTTTTTAATTTTTTTACATAAATTTATGTAGTCAGATATGCAGAATTTTTCCTTTATAATTTGGTCCAATAGAAGGTTGCAGTATGTAGAGAACTGTTGAAGTTGGATAATGATAAAACAGGAATTCATCATGCTATTCTCATTGCTTTTTGTATGTTTATAAAATTTCAAAATTAAAAAAATTAAGGGTACTAACTCTAAAAAGTTATTTCTCTACCTTGAGAATTGACATTTACCAAATATTTTTTTTATGATTTTTATTTTCAGTTAATTCTTTCATTAATTTAGAATTTTTTTGTATATTGTTAGATGAATATATGATATTTCTTTCCTCACAGAGGTAACCAATTGTCATAGCAGTATTTGTTGAATAAATTTTTCTTTCTTTCTGTACTCCCCTTTCCTAACAGATTTATAATGCTATTTTTACTGTTGTCTAACATCATTGCAAATGTCTCTTCTGGACAATTTATCTCATTCCATTTATCTGTCTGTCTATCAATTCTTACAAAATAGTCAACTTGTAGCTCTTGCAGTTTTAACTATTTTTAGTATCAACCATACAGATCTCCCTCATTACTTTTCTTTTTAAACATTTTCTTGGATCTTTTATTAATTTCTCTTGATAAAGTTTGGAATTTGTCAATTTCTAAAAAAAAAAACCAATCACTTTGGGATATGATTTAAATAATGTTAAATGTACTTAGTAATTAGAGGACCTCAGAGTCTTTTCTTCTCAGCTTGGTGCATAGTGTGGTTTTCCAATTATTCCAGTCCTGTTTTAGGATTCTCAGTAAAATTTTATAGGTTCTTTTCATATATGTACAGTATATTTCTTCTTAAGATTACTTTTATGTATTCTATACTTTTTGTTAGCAATTTTGAATTTTATATATATATTCTAATTAAAATGACTATTTTGTTTGTTCTTCCTGGGTACATAGTACTAATTATTTTTTGTACTTATTTAGTATTTACTTTTTTATTAACTCACTAATTTTACATTTTTTTTCTAGAAGATTTTATTTTGCAGTTATTGGGAAGATGACCATTACTAAGATAAAACTGAGTTGGCTTTTTATTTCTTCTTTATATTATTCATTGGGCAAGAGTCTCAAAATAATGTCATATTATAGTGATTATAGTGGGTAAACTTGTACTGCTTCTGATTTCAATAGGCATTTCTCTAGTGTTTTACTGTTAATTATGAGGTGGTAGTTTGATTTCATGTGAAGAAAATAATCTAATAACTGCTTAGATGTTTGTTCTTTGTTTGGAAATTAGATTTTAATACTTCAACTTTGTCACATGTCAAAATATATCTTATAATTTTGAAATTTCTAATTATCAATTTTATATTTATTTTTTCTCATTTTTGGTATCAAAAAGTGTCAATTTTATTTATTTTTAAATTAAATTTATTGGAGTGACATCTGTTGCGGTTCCTGTGAATTGAGTGAGAGAGAATAAACACAAAAGACACACAGACACAGACAGGGTAAAAGACTGCTGCCCCGAGAGCTGTCAGCGTTTTATTTTTAAAGGCTGGTATTTGGCTCATATCCTTTCCCATATCCTTATCTCGATCTTAACCTCCCCGTTTATGTTCCCTCCCTCAGTACTGAATATCCTTGTTTCTCTGAGAACTTGTTCTGCTTGTTCCTGAGGCGTGCAATGCCTAAGGCAAATACCCAAGATAAGCATAGTCAAGTTCTCGGGCGTGGCAGTGTCCGGCTCACTCCCTTTGGCCGATGTTTCCATGCATGCCAAGTTCTTCCCAGCAGATGTATCCATGCTTGCTGGGGAACAAGGATTCTCAGCACTTTAACTCCTTCATTAACTCCTTCAGACATCAGTTAATAAAATTATATAGGTTTCAAGTATACAATTCAGTAATATGACATATGTATATTGCATCGTGTGTTCACCACTCATAGTTAAATCTCCTTCTGTAATCATATATTTGACCCCCTTTGCTTTTATCTACTGCCCCTCTTGCCCACTTTCCTTCTGGTAACCACTAAACTGCTGTCTGTGTCTATAAGTTTTTGTTTGTCTTGTTCATTTGTTGCTTTCAATTTTATATCCCACATACGAGTGAAATCATATGTTTTTCAACTTTTTCTGCCTGACTTATTTTGCTTAGCATGATAATCTTAAGATCCACCCCTAATTTTATGTTTACATTTTTCCTTTATCTTGATTAGACTTATCAGAATTTACTGTTTTATGCTTTTTTAACAGAAAAAAATTTAGTCCTGAGATTTTTTTATTGCTATTTTTTAACTTATTAGTACATATTTCTCCCACTGTCTAAAAGTAGAGTATTCCTATGAACCTTTTTGTGAGCCAAAATGGTATAAAGTGAAGAAGCAATTACCATTAATTTACATGGAAAAATATTTTGAGTGTTTCCAGACCCCCAAATAAACTATCAACTCATACCAAACAACACATAAAACCTAAAATAACACTAACATTGCAAAAGCAATGCAACTCTTGCTGGTTGTGGTGTGTGCTGTTTCTATAATGGTTCACTGCAAAACACTGAATGCTATTTTTATTTTTCACCTTTTTTCATAAGAGCAAAAAATCCTTTTGGATTTCTTCCCATTAGCTAAGACAGGTACTAATGCAGATCTTAGAAGTGAAGTGGTGTTATGTAAACTTTTGAAAAGTGAAAGATACCTGTATTTGCTTTCATTTTTGTTATTTCTCCTTTGTATTCCATAGGTTTTTTTTTTTTAATGATCCTCTTTCTAACTTTTGAGTTGAGCATTTTGATACCTGCTTTTATTATTTTTCAATTATCAATGGAAATGTTTACTACTATCAATTTTCCTTTTAGTATAATTTTGGCCATAAACCACATATTTTGATAGTTAATTTATCAGTACTATTGTATTTAGTGAAAAATTAAAGAAAACCTGGCAAAATAGTGCTTTATTTGAAAAATAAATATTTATTTGAACTTTTTATTATTGGATTTTCTCCCTCAATGTTATCATCCATATGATAATGATAACATGTTGTCTTTAACATACACCTGATATTGAGTGCTTTGCCAATCTAATTAGAGAAAGAACCCTCTACCCTTCACACACAGATTTAGAAAAACTAGTTGTTTTTCTAATAATATTGCATATTAATCAACTATAAATTTTTATGATTTTCAATGCAGAGAATAATTTCCCATTCCGGGCTTAGCAAGTCAGCTAGGGAAACTTTGTTTCAGGCTCTAGGTCAAGATTAACTTTCTGCTCGTAATTGTATTGTATCACTTTTGGTCAAATTTCAGTGGTCAAAGCAAACCATATGGCCAAACCCCAGTGGCGTGGAAGAGTATACTCTGCCCACAGGGAAATTATGGCAAGGACAGGAAAGGAAGGCAGAATTGTGAAAAAGTAACACAGTCAACCCTAAGCTGTTGATGGAACAAATGCTTTATTTAGATTTTCTTTCCTGGTCTTTTTTAAATTGCAAAAACATGAGACCAAGAGGGCTAAGCTTGAAGTGTTAGCTAAGGTCCACAGTTCAGTGAGATCCCTGCTTAAAATAGACTTAGGGATTAGAGT
>NW_006443138.1:20686956-20711176 GCF_000325575.1 Pteropus alecto | reverse complement strand
GGAAGAGAGTTAATAATGAACTCTAACTAAAGTAACCAGAATGAATGTTATTTTATAAACTCAGGTGTGAAAGAAATATCACATTTTGTTACTTTTATAAATTAAACTGTATTAGGTTCTGAGTCCCTATGCCACTTTGGAATTTACATTACAGTTATATTCTATGTTTTCTCCATTCTCTTACTGAAGATTGCAAACAATCTGGAGGGTCTTTGATTACCAAGCCATCACAATTGCTCTAGATATCCTTATTTTTCTATAAGCATAGAAAAGAGTCAGGGAGGATATACAACAAAAGATGAACAGTACAGTCATCCCTTAATGTACCAGGGGATTGGTTCCAGGACTCTCCAAGAATACCAAAATTCGCAGATGCTTAAATCCCTTACATAAAATGGCGTAATACTTGCATATAATCTATGCACATGCTCCCATATACTTTAAATCATCTCCAGATTACTTATGATATCAAATGAAATGTAAATTCTATGTGAATAGTTGTTATACTGTATTGTTCAGGCATCAACTTTCTGAAATATTTTTTCTGAATAGTTTTGATCTGCTGTTGGCTGAATCCAAGAATGTGGAACCCGCCAATATGGAGGGTCAACTGTAGTTACAATTAGGGTGGGAGTGCACCCGTGGAAGATGGAATCGAAGGAAGGGAGAGAATATCTTTTCCTGTGTTTATAAAATGGTGAGTTTATGGATAATTTTATTATTTTTGTATTCTTTGTATTTTTCAAGTAAAAAATAAAGATAAATCCAACACTAATTACATAAGATTGTTATAAAGAGTAAATGAAGAATACATACTAGAGAGTTTAGCACAGTGTCTGACTCATAGTAAACTCCTTAACCCAGTGTGCAAGATTGTTCCATTGTTAATGTGGTTATATTAGAAACTATATTTCCTAGAATCTCCTTCCTTGTGTTCTACCAGATTAGGGTTGGCTAAAAGTGAAGTTGCATGCTATTTGAGAGGCAAAAGTGAGCTACGGTTATGCTCTGAAGGTCATTGTGCATTAGAGATTATGAGATATTGATGCAGTTGTGTGGACAGAATTCATTTTGTTCTTGTTCTTGCCTACTCCATGTCTAGAATCTCTCTATCCAGCTAGGCATACTATGACATGCTTAATTATGAACTCACAAAGCTGGTAGCCACAGAAAGTAAAGTTCCTTTGATAGGCTTTTATTAGCTTCTCTTTTTGGTACTTCTCCAGGAAGCAGATGTTTCAGGCTTCCATATCTGCAAGCTCCAGCTCATTCTACTGTGTCAGGACTTGTTAGTGAAGATATTTTGATTCTTCAACTCATTTTTTCAGATTATTACTCCCTTAGCTCCTCCCATAATTACGTAAAGTATTATTCTTATAATAATTTTCTAATTTTGTAATGTTCATTGTGGACTTGTCTCTCTGATTAAACCATAGCTGATATAGTTATTGGTATCAGATATCATTTTAGGGCTACAAAACCTTAAGATTGAGAATCTGAAATTGCTTCTCTCATACAATCAGGTTAAAAGCATTAATGAACCCTTCACCAGTGGTAAAGGATCACTTGTTTTCCATGCCATATGGCAACAAAATAGTTACTTAAATTTATCACCTGAGGACACCTGTAATCTAGTGACCTAGAAGTTTCGTTTTTATGTGGCCAAGTAGTTACTACAATAGACCATTTTAGTGTGAATAAGGAATATAATTGGGTTAATTGATTTTTTCCTAAATATGTTGGAAAACTTGTGGGGAAAAAAAAATCTCAGGGCTTTAAATTTCCAGGTCAAGGATATAGCACTAGACAGTTTCTGTGTTTTCCCTAAAAGAATCCTCTCCTATAGATTTGATGATGGTGTTTCTGAGAAGCAAATTCAAAGTCTAATCCTGTATGTGGTTGAATTACAACATAAATTTAATGCATAATCTCATAGAGTATCTTTTGTTATATTTAGGGGGTCAGTTGGGAAGGAGTTGGACTGAAAAGTAAGTTGGGAATTTATGACAGATTCCAATGAAATGGGTTAACTTGAACCCATAAATTCTGTTGAGTTTTCTTTTCCTATGAAAAATAATCTGCCCTGTTATAGTTGCCTTACAGGAGACCGTTGATGCCATTAAGGATTTACCCCTACTCCTCTCATTGCTTTTAAATAGGTGACCAAACTCAAGTTCTGGCAGAGTCCTGGGGGTTAGACACAAAGTATCAACAATGAGGAGGTGTCATAAACACCTAAAGACTGGCAAGATTTTGTCACTTTACACCAACAAATATGTGTGAAAGTGGATCCCAAGGCACTATGAGAATGGAAGGAATGTACTATTTAATTTGGTATAATAAGTTGATAAGGATGAACTAATCAGAAATTCTGGATTCTGTGTGTTAGCTCAAGTGTGTAGGAGTGGCTTTAAGAATTTGTTTTGTTGACTGATATTTGGACCCCAAACTGGACTATACTAAATGAATTTAAAATACCAGAATTTCCTTGGAATAATATAAAGTTATCAAAAGGCTCAGAGAAATTAGAGATGTGCAGTGGATTTATGTAAGACCTGCTCACCAACTTCTCAAATATATCCTTTTGTAAGGTCATGTAGACCTCTATTCTCCTAGACTTTGAGAAATATATAGACGAAGGGAGCACTTGACACCCTTTAGGAGCTCAGTAGTGGTGTTTTCTGTAGGCGTGAGATGAGAAATGCTGCCATTGAACTGGGCTCTTGGAATTAAATGGAAATGGTGGTTTCCCAGTGAGTCAGGCAACAGATAGTGGCACTTACTGGCAGGGGTAAGGTTATCATAAAGGGTAGATAAGTTAAAGCAGTATGTTCTTAGCTGCTGAGGTTTTTGGAATTGTCTAAAAGACATACTCAGCAACTGTACAATCCCCATATTGGTTCCTTGCCCCATGGAGTAAGAATTTTAAAATGGTGCAGTAAAACGAGGTATGCTTATAATAACAAAGCTTAATTACCCAATTCATTGCATTTTTGCTTACAATTACGTAGCACATAGCAAAAGATTCTTCCTTTTTTTTTTGAAAAGAAATCAAAGCACTCACATCACACGTTCAAATCTTGAGAATGTGTAGTGAGAGAATTAATAAATTACAATAAGAAAATATCCTCTGACAAGTAGGATTTCCTTCACATAATTGAATGATCATGACAAGCTGTGATCAGTAATATCAAATGCCCCCAAAACTTTTTCTTATCCATTGTTATATTTCTGAAAAACAATTTATAATTCAGAATCCACTAACTTAAAAAGCCCAATTGAAGATCTTAAAGAAGACATGAGAGATGGATTTACTATTTCCAGGATATTAATACCTAAATATAAACCATATAGAATTTTATATTAGTGTGGACATCTATATATATTTAGCAGAAACTAGATAGATAATTAATATGGATATCTTGTGATTATTCATTTAAGAGATACTGCAAATTTATAGAGAAAAATCAAGAAAAACTAATTTTAGCATCTGAAACACATTGACTCTATAAACTGTGTCTTCAGTACTAACGTTAAAAAGAATACCATTGGTGTAAGATAAACTTACATCACCACCTGAAAACAAACAAACAAACTACACCAATATAAATTATTTGTAATATTTCTATAACTAAATAAAAATAGAGAAAGTACAATCACATATATATAATATAATAAAAAAATATATTAAGGCACATCAAGATTTCAGTCACCAAGGTATTGGTTTCACATGGAGTCATAATTAATTTATGTTCTATCTCTTCTGTGTTCAGAGAAGAGTACATAAACAAGATTTTTCATTCACAACTCCTCTTCTGCCAAATTTCAAATGAAATGAAACCAAAGCAAGCACACTACAAAATTTGATTCAAAGGAAACTTCAGACACTGAAGCCATTAAGCATACATTTCCTAAATAAAAAATGAGTTGTCTGCAAGCTGTCTCGACATGGTCTGCAAAGTCTCACTGTATAAAACAGCAGCTCAGCAGATTGCCAGAGAGCTCCTGAGATAAACAAAAAACATATTAAACTTCTCCTTTACTGTCTTTTCATTTTAGCTTCATCTTTACAGAAGAAAAATGCTTCTCCACTCTAAGAGATCCCCAACTATGGCTATACAGCATTTGGACATTGCCTTTTGATTTGAAATAGGTTTTCAAAAACCAGGAAGTAGTACACTGACTGTATGCAAAAGATGCATGATTAATCATTCATTTAAGTGTTTAAAAATTAATTACTTTTATTAGATATATGAACTACTGGAAATTAAAACCTAAATTTCAGAAAAGGTTTTTAGAGTAATCATTATTAAGAGTAAAAGATCTGGAATCAGACAATTGGGTTTGAATTCTATTTATGCATATACTATCTTAAACTTCAGACAATATACTTGACTTCTCTGGGCCTTGGTTTCCTTATCTTTTAATGGGAATGCTGTAAGTACTTGTAGATCTCTCTTAAGAGTTAAATTATTTAATATATATTTTAGAACAACAGTCCATGCCATGTAGTAAATTTTATTTGTGAGGGCTCTAACACAGTAATTATTATTATAACATTATTATAGTTTTGCCTATTTTTTAAAATTTCTAGGTGTTTTCTGTAACTCCTGCTACTATATAGCCATCTGAGTATCATTAGCCATACTTTATCATTATCATATTCTATAAATCTCTTCTGGATTTCTGAACCTATGATAAGCAGTTCATATCCGGAGAAATGAGATGGGATGAAGAGTAACAGTGAATGTTCTTAGCTTTAAAAACCATGAAAATAGAAAAAAATATATCTATGTTTTCATTTCTTAAGACTACTCATAGGAAAAACTGTGAGGTTAGCAGATTGTTTTAGATTTTCCTCTGTTGGTTGCAGCTCCTTGCTATACCCCTGCGACCAAGGGTCGAGAAGTGCTCCTGCCTCCCTAGAGCCTGTTACGATGAGTTCAGCATCTCAATACAGTGGCCCATGCTCTGGATCTTATTCATATATATATATAGCAATACACACACACACACACACACACACACACACATATATACATACATACATACATGTGTGTGTGTGTGTGTGTGTGTGTGTGTGTGTGTGTGTGTGTGATCATGTCATCTATAAATACAATTTTAATTCTTCTTTTTGGACTAAGATGACTTTTATTTATTTATCTTTTCTATTGCTATATATAGCCACAATTCCATTCCCAGCACAATAAACCCAAGTTACAAATTTCTTAAAATCTTACTTTTGATTAGGCAATGCTGGATTATAGTGTGCTCATCAAAAAAATGAATCCCATCTGGAACTTTAGCTAACTAATGTGCTACCTTTTCTGAAGACTGCCTCAAACCCCTCCTTTTGCATTAGATCTCTTATACATAAGAATAACATATTAGCTCACTTTTTATATTCATTTTGCTTTAATTATAAGGCCCATCATGGTTATATGTAAAAGATAATACTTTATCACATATCTTTTGAATAAATTTCTGCATTTGGTTTAGATGTTGCTTGAATTATTTTATTCATTCTTGAACCTGGAGGTTTAACATCTATTGTTGGAATGAGAGAGAGGTCTGGCACATTCTTATAAATTTTAAGATGAAGTTGCTTTAGTTGAGACAGCCTTTCCCAATTCATGATTGATGATCCTTGAGATGACTAACGATAAAAAAGGATACCATTGCCAAATTAAGTTGAAAAATACTACTTACTCCACTGTAATCTTAATACTAATACATAATATCATATTAAAGATTATGAAAATTTTTATGAAAGAGAGCATATTTAACTTTATTTTAACCTAGCATTTCCATTGGACTTTGCATAACGTCCACTAACATGGAACAAGTATGCTTTGGAATATCCTTTAAAAAAGACTATTTTAAGTGACAAGTTGTAGAATATATTCAAATGATTTAAGTTATTATACTTACAGAAGAACTTGATATAAATAAAAAAACAGACATGAAGCTAGAGTTATGCCTATTCTATTAATTGTTTAAAAATATTTGAACTTACTGTTTATCAAACTTTTCCTCTTCAAATTTGATCATTTGACTCTATAAACAGGCAGATTTTCATTTTTAAAACTGATAAATTTCCACACACTAAGAAATGGCAAATGGCAAATAGGCTCATGGCACAGCCTCTATATAACCAGCTGCACAAAGTGAGAAAATTAGGTTGTCTGATTTCATGGTCTGTACAGTAGCTCACACTGTGCTGGGAATTGGCCTAGATTAAATCGAGATCACAGAAAGCTTTATATGCTATTAGCAAAACTGTAGTTATCAATCCTTTCTCTAATGAGAAGTCAGAATAATTCAAACTGAACTGGACTAATGTATCTCTGACTCAGTGCAATTGGTGAACATAGAAGCAGAAAGTCTACAGTGACTGTTATTTTTATAGTTTGGCAACTCTGCCAAATGTGCATTATGTTGGGGAAAAATGGAATTCTATTAAATGCTTTAGCCCCCCTTTAGAGGCTGGAAGAATATTAACTTGTCTTCTTTTTATGCAGGGCCACAATTACTCTGAGCCTAAGTCAAGTGGAAATAAGTTGTCCCCACATTCCAATACCTACTGGAAAACTCATGCTTCTTCTCATTCCTCTCCCCAAATACTTAAGGGCACCACATGTTTAAATGGAGTAATGCAATCATAGCAACAAAACATGCTTTTACATTTCCCCAAATAATCATTTTCCAGTTTTTACATGTCTCATAATGTCAGAGTGCCAGGTAGAATTGTGCCTCTAATGTCTTCTCTAATTTGCTAGACTTGGAACTCTCATCTTTCTCACTTAGTCTAAACGACTAATTTATAGCAAATTAGTCTGGTGTTCAGATTCATCCCAGACCCCCAAGGGTTGAAACCGTATTTTTCTTTCTTGCTCTTGAATAGATTCTCAGGGCCTAGAAGAGACTAGAGAATAAAAATTTATTACTCTAGGATCTTTTTATTCACCATTATTTACTCATTTTCTTTGATTGTTCTACTATCTTTGTTAAAAAAATGTGGGAGGCTTGAAGAAATTTATTGTGAGATTAAAAAAGAGGACGTAATGGGTATGGACAGTGTGTAGCAACAGGGAAGACAGGAATAAGTAAGAAATTTCTTCAGTTAAAATGTGCTTTCAAGAGCTTTTCCAGCATAAGAAAAATATCTGATTGAAATTGGCAATAAAAAAAAAAACACAAAAACAGTGAGATAGGAAAAACTAAGACGCAAATCCTTGTCTATAAATCATGAAAAAGAAAAGAACAAATATTAAAATAGATACAAGTGAATGCAAGAATAAAGTGAGTACAAATAAGAATAGAATGAATGGAGTGATGATGAGTACCAAAGGAGAAGATTGACAGGTATTTGCAAGTTGGTGGTCTTTGAGTTTGAGGAACACTATTTCAGCTAAGTTTAAAAATACTTGAGATGGAGATATCCATGTGTAAGATATATAAAGAAAAGAATTAGTAACTAAGGACCAGAAATTCATATAAACTTAAATTCATGTGAAAAATTCATGTTTTACCTTGAAATAACCAATTAATACCTAAATCTATTTCTTCTAAGATAAAGTAGAATTTTTGATAAAATATCATTCTGTTCTCTTTACAAAGTACTTTGACCTTAAAAGTCCTTATATAATGCCAATTTATTTCTTTAAGCTTTCAAGTAATACAAAGGTGTGAGAAATGTTATGAGTACGTAGTCTTTCTCAAGTAATAAAATGGGTAAACTGAGTGACAATACTTTAAGAACAAATGAAACAAGTGCAACTAAATTAGAATTGTGATGGAAAGATATATTTAGGAAAAAATGCCAAAGGAACACTTAGAATTAAAGGGCTGAGTAGTGGGCCAAAAAATCAGTAATGGATGAGCTTTGGGCCAATGCACACCAGATGGGAACCATAAGGCATATTATAGTTACAGATATTTTCTTGAAGAAGAACTAGATTTCTAGACTTCTGAATCAGTTATTTCCCCTAATATTACATATGTCATATCAAGTAGTTATAAGGAATGAGGAATGATGATCACGAATTCCAGCTTTCTAAGGTAATGGTAGCTGTCTAAAAATTTATAAACATTTTCTCCAAAGCCATGCACACAGGTCAATGAGAAGAGCAAATAAAATTACCCATAATTGATACCTGTGGCATAATTAGAACACCAAGACTACTACAAATTCCAAATTATGTGGAGGTAGTGAAATAAACATACAAATAAAGTAGATTTGGCGTTCCAGTCAAAATGATGGGGTAGGTTAACACTATGCATGCCTCCTCTCATGACTGAATTAAAATTGTAACTAAATTATAAAACAGTCAACCTGAAGAACGATTTGTAGACTAGCTAAACAGAACTCCTATAACTGGGGTTATAAAGAGGAGACCACATCAAGACTAGTCAAATGCTGAAAAAAAAGTCAGATTTATTTTTAGAACACATGGTTATGTAGGGAGTCAGAGACTCACGATTTTAGTGATAGGAACCTAATAGTAATAAACACTTATGAAATAGCACACTGTAAGTGTCAACACCTGAATAAAGATACACTGAGAACAGATCAGAGGCCTTGTTGGTCGGTGCTCTGGCTACTGGGAGATAAAAAGAAAAAGGTATGGAAGTGCTTAGAACTTGGTGGAATTTTTGGAAAAGTACCTCTTCTTGAGTAAAATGGCGAGACTTGGAGTAGGGAGCATCCCTTGGAGTCTTGTTGGTGAAAGAAAAGAAGGAAGCAAGCAGTGGAAGTTAAAGATTCTACAGTAATAAAAAGACTTAAAATATCAGAAAAAATACTAACCTTTCTGACCCTTAGTATCTGCCAAAATAAATGGCACTGTTAATTAAAGAAACTTTACTATAACAGAGGGGGACAATCTTGAACTAAACATTCTAGTAAACAACCCAGACTTCCAGTGTTGACTTAGGTAAACCTATTATGTATAGAGAAAATATCAAATGAACAGAACTGAACAGAATAGAAAAATATATACAACCCTCATACATATGCATGGGGGGGGTACAGTTTAGTCCACAGCATGTAGAAATTTAGCTGATAAATAGTCTTTCTTAAAAACCTATACTGAAGCAGAAGGAATCAGTAATACAACACTCCTCCTAACCTTAATTTAGTAGCCTAAGCAAGTATCTGAATAAGCACTTTACATAGAAATACAAAATCTTGGAGTAGAGATGAACAAAACCCAGGAAGATATAAAATGAAAATCAATTAAACTATGGAAAGAAATGGAAGAAAAAGGCAAATATCATCTCAGAAATAAAAATAAAAGAGATATCATTTCAGAATAATTTCCTTAGAAAGCTCAAGGAAAATTGATTTGACTGAAAATTTTGTAAGGTTTAATGAGGAATTAAATGAAAATAGAATGAAAATAAAAAATTAAAGATCAGAGAGAAAGATATAGAGCATAGACAAAGAAGAACTAACATGTAGATAATTAGAATGTCTGAAGAAGAAAATAAATGGAGCAATGAAACAAAACGAATATTTAACACAATAAACCAAGAAAAATTTCTGAAAATAGAAAACTTGAATTTAATATTAAAAGGCCTACCATGTCATTGGAATAAAGAATATAGAATGGTCACATCTGAGACATATTCTTATCTATACTTTAAAGATATCACAACCTCTAGGCCTGCAAATGAACCAACAAAAACAAAAACAAAAACATGTCACTTTTAAAGGAAAGGAAAGTAAGTTAGCATCAAATCTCTTCAAGCATGTTGAAAAAAACTAGGATTCTATGTAGAAACAGGTGATTCTAGGTTTGTGGCAGGAAAATGGTAATGTGAACATAGAACTCTGATGTGCCAGAAAGCTTCTGCAAATCAATACTATTGTGCTGAGAAAAGAACATGGGAACAAAATTTTATTGAAATATAAATATGAGCAGCCTTGAAAGACCTCATATTGACAAATTTGGGACAATTAGAATATCAAAAATTATGGCATTAATGTATTATAAAAGATCGATTTATTGAATAAAAAAGGACAACAAAAAAGATTTTAAAATGTTTTACAGATAAATTGTACCAACCACATACTAACTAGAGTTGAACAATGAGACATGTCTCTTTTCCCCTAAAATTAAATTTTGGAAAACTCAATAATCAAATTTGTTTAATCATTTGTTAATTATCAAAACTAACAATGAATGTTTGAATGCCCTTTCAGCACTGTTATAAACACTTTTATATGTTTTACTTATTTTTTCTAATGCCTCTGAGAGGTTAGCTTTATTTTATAGATGGCAAAACTTGTTTGGAGAATTTATAAAACTAGCTCAGGCTCACATGAAAGAACCAGGATTTTAACACAGGTCAATGTATCTCTAAAGTTTACATCACTATTCTTTGACCTGCCATTTGTCCAACTTAATAATTTTAAAGGACTTCCCAAGTCACCGCCCCTTTTCACCATCACAGCGTTCTGTGACCTAGCCAAATTGTAAACTATTTATCACCTTCGTTTTACAAGCATAAAAGTTGAGGTTCACAAATGTTAAATATCTTGATCTAATTAATGGTATGGCCAGGACTGGATTTAAGCTTTTTAAATCCTACTCGATACTTTTTCATAATAGCATACTGCCAAGAAGCTATAATCTTGGGAAAGATTTGAAATATGAAATGAAATCTTGTCCTGATGAATAAAGGTTACATTTATACGAGTTTTTAGGAGGAAATGTGGAAGAACTTATAGAGGCTTTTCTAGCCTTAAAAGTTCTCATAACAGTGTAGAATAATGGCCCCCAAAAGATGATCACATTTGAATTCCCAGAACCTATTGGTATGTTAAGTCGCATGGCAAAGGGCAGTTAAAATTGAGGATAGGATAAAGATTGCTAATCAGTTGACATTAAAATAGGAGATTATCCTGGATTTTCCCTGTAGGCCCAATGAAATTACAAGGGTTCTTAAAATTGGAAGAGGGAGACATAAAAGTCAGAGTCAGATATTGGATGATGGAAGCAGGGTCAGAGTGCTGCCAGGTGAGAAGGACTCTCTGGTTTTAAAAATGTCTGAAGGTGGCCATGAGTCAAGAAATACCAGTTTCTAAAGCTAGGAAAGGCAAGGAAACAGATTGTCCTCTAAGGTTTTCAGAAGGATTCCTCCCAATACTTTGATTTTAGCCAGGGAGATCTTGTATTAGGTTTCAAATGTCTAGAATTGTAAGGTAATAAATTGGTGTTGTTGTTAGCCACTGCGTTTGTAGTAATTTGTTATAGCTACAATAGAAAACTAATGCAGAGACAAAGATTTGAACAGGAAGAAATGAAGAAGAGAAATAGTAGTGGGTTCTTTTTGAGTCAGTCCTCTTGAGATGGAAATAGATGGATATACTGATACCATCGATTTTGAGAAGGCTAGAAAATTATAACATGTTTGAGGTTAGAAGTTAGGATATGTGACTGGGGAATTATAAAACATATCTAGGCTAGGAAGGATCATAACTCTTCCTCAGTTTCAATAACTTTCTCATTTGCTCTTTCCTCTTTGGAGAAGAATCAAAGCCTTTGTAAAGAAATGTTACTGTGTTGATAAAAGAACATGGGAACAAAATTCTATTTAAATTAAAATGAACTGAGAGAAAGTGAATAAAGGTACATAGAAGAGCAAAGAGCTTTGTCTCATCTTACGTTTCTTCTCAGCCCCTCTGACCTGCTGTGCCTATTGGAGTCATAGAAGACTACTTAGCATTCTCTTTTGTGAATCAGTTTGAAAGAGAGTAAGAATAAATGCATGCTGTGCCCAAAATTTCATTAAGTGTTTTTAGGGAAACTTCAGAGGCATACACACAAGAGAAATGGATAAATTTAAGATCATTCATTGGCAGATTGCCAGGTAAGATTACATTAGACTGACCTGCATGGTTTCAATATGACTGAAGAGAATTACTTGAAAATGAGTAGGCGATTGATTCAAAAGTCTTTTATTTTACTTTCATGTCGCATCTTTCAATAGATATATTTTTCCTTCTCTTCTGTATAATCTTTCTGTTAAGGGGCCATAGGTCTACAGATAATTGACATTTTTGGAATAATTTTTTAATATTGCCATAGTGGTCATAATACATTTCCATTTTCAAATATACTTGTGAAAATCTATATCAAACGTTAGTTTCTCAAAAGTTGGAAGAATGATATTTTACTCATGCTTACATCTAGACATTAATTTCTTTGGGAAAGCTTTTAGACTTCTAAACCCTAATTATTGCAACTGCTAAATCTATAATGATGCAGTATTGCCATAATGTGGATCCAATAGAGATGTTAAGGCAGATGAAACATTTAGCCCATCATTATTATGGAAAAAGAATAACTGCCCTAAACCAAGCAAAATGATCCAGAAAATATTTTGATCTGCCAAACAGGCAAGACCAGAATAGGTTGTCTTGAATTTTTACTTATTTCATTTATATAAATCAAGCCGTGTTGTGGTTGATCTTGATGTTAGATTGAGAAGTTACATCTTAACTGTATAGTAATAACGAACCATCTAGTATGGGAGTTTTTATTTGGAGGGGCCTCGGTGATATACTAAACGTATCAGAGATTTAGTTTATAGTATTTGTAGATTCCAGCCTACTCTTTAGAACCATACCACTGTCAACAACTTTTTCTAACTAATTCATATGGAACTGCAACTCAGGTAGTATACCCTGTGGTTTCACTTGGCCCTAGTACATCAACCAGAACCAAAATAAATTTAAACTTCATGAGAAGGATATGTATGTGTATACAGATATGCCTAGGCAAGGCTGAGAAATGGATCGTTATGTGCTGCAGCAGTCTTGATTTACAAACTCTTTGGATTTATATAAATATGTTTTCTCCAGTCCTTTATATGAAGGCAGACTATAGCAGCAAAGGTCTGCTGGGTATAATTCATCAGAAACACAAAAAAAATGAGCTGTGCTTGGGGCCTCTTAGAAAATTGAATACCATTTTCTTGGTATAACTGAAAATGTTGGAGCTTTTTCTTCTTAATTGCTAACTTCTTATCTGTATAGGGCTACAATGAAGACTTAGTGACTATCCATCTCAGGTGAGTTTAGTTAACTTATATTTAATTTCATATTCTTAAGTCATAGCTTCATTACAGATACAACTAGGGTCTCCTTCGCTTGTCCAAGATTGAGTTCTTCATAATCGTTCTACATTATATCCCTTTCACATTTTTACTTTCCTTCAATAATTATCCTCTTGCTCCTTCTAGTTACATATAGATAATCTCAAATTAAATCCCACCTTTAAAAAGTACAATAAAGTCTGGGAGGGGGGTTGGGTGATTGGTGAAAAAGGGTAAAGAGATTAAGAAGTACAAATGGATAGTTACAAAGTAGTCATGGAGATATAAAATATAGCATAAGGAATATAGTCAATAATGTAATAAATATGTAAGGGAGCAGAGAGGTACTAGATTTATTGGGGTGATCACTTTGTGAATTATGTAGATCTCTAATCACTATGATGTACAACTGAAACTACTATATTATTGTATACCAACTATAATTAAAAAACTGAATCGTACACTGTAAATATGAGCAACTAATTGTCTATTATATTTCAAAAAAGCTATAAAAAGATTAAAAAAAAAACAAGTCAAAACTTTCACTGGACTCAATCATCCTACACTTTTTTCTTTTAGAATTCTACATATTATACCTGAGTCTCACACTCAAATGTCTGCAGAGAACAATGGCTGTTGTTGGAAATGAAAGATGTAAAGCCTGGGGGAGTCAATAGAAAATTGCAGAGTCTGTGCCTCTTGGCCCCTGATAGGGCTGATCCCTGCCATGCAAACATGCAGATCCAAATGCCAGAGCTTCCATTTTCCAAGAGAACCTGGACATCTGGATTTTATCTAAAATGTCTTAAATGCTGAATGCTACTGACTAATAAAACCAAACCAAAACTCCCCAAAACAAAAAACTTTGCAGATCTGTTAGGAGATTTCTATGAGTTAAATTCAACCTGTCACTTGCTAGTTTGGGCTAGTTTGCATTCTTTGAAATATTCTTATTGTCCTCAATTTCTTTTTACTAATTTCTCAAACTATTATAATACAGAGATATTAAGTCCTATTAAACACTAAATAAAACTCCACATAAACTCATTTATGATCTCCTAAAACCCTAAATCAGTGGCTACCTCTCTGCAGCACTTGATATTTCCGGATCATTCCTTTTTCCAGGTGTCATCATCTGCACTGATGTCTTTGTCACTCTTCTTAGCATCTTCATCGTTCAAAGTACCTTCTTATTCTCCTTTGCAGAGTTCTTTTCTTATGTTTTCTTAAATATTAATGTTTATTAAAAATTTCCTAGTCTTCTTTCTCCTCTTTTCTTCTTCCTCCTCTTTATTCTTATTGTTATTTTATGCAGTCTGTTCTGACTGATGTCACCTAATTTTATTACTTTAATTTCTACCTGTATATTAGTTACTTAAAATGTGCATTACCAGCTCATACCTCTTTTCTTAGATTCTAAGTTCATAATTGCCAATTAGATATCTATATTTAGACTTCCTGCAAACTGTTCTTGCTCAATTAAATACATTTTCTCTTCAAATGTTGGGTGACAAACCATTTGATTTTGCCTTGGGCTGAGGGATTTCCCAGAATGGAGGACTTTTAGTGCTAATACTGAGACAGTCTCAGGAAAAATAGAATGATTGGTCAGGCTCTTTTATACCTTGTTCCTCTACCTCTATTTTTAATTTTGGTTAATGTAACTACTCAAAAACTCAATTACCCAAGCCAGAAAACTGAAAATGATTCTAGACCTGTATTCTTAAAATGTGGTCCTCAGAATCTATGTGCTAATTAAAAAGATTTCAAACACAATTCCCATCTTATACCAATGTAAACAAAATATCCAAGGATAGGTCATTTGGATTTGAATATTAACAAGTTTCCCCCAAATTGGTTAAACTTACGTAGGTTTTAAAATCCCTGTTCTTGACCTTTTCCTCTCGTTCTGCCCCACACAATCAGTTAATAGGCTCTGACTGTTAAGTCTCTTTTTCCCTTCATTCTTACACATGTCTCCTAGATGAGGTTCTCATTATTTTAATTTTATATGAGAGTAATTGTCTCCTAGCTCATTGCCTTGATTCTAGCCTATTTGGGAACATCTTCCCCAACGGTGTTTTTCTAAAATGCAAATCTAAAACCTACTCAAAATCTCTCAATGGTTTCCTATTTCCTATAGTTAAAATTAAAAAAAAAAAATTTGCATAGTATATAAACCTATTTTGGAACAGTTTCTCATCTACTTCCATCACATGCCTTTACCCATCCCCACATATAGCTGGGAACCACTATCAATTTATGTGCTTTGGGTGGAATTGGCTCCACCTTGAGAGCTACACATGGACAATCAAATCATAACTTCTCAAAGAATGTCACACGATACTAGTCAGTCTAGTCTAACCAAAGCCAATTTCAGAATACTGCAAACATAAACAAAAAGACAGACTTTTAAGGTCTTGAGCCTGAAACATGGGCCCAATCCTCTGTGAGCTTCTTACGTAAGAAAAACTGACACATAGGAGAGAAAAGTCAAAAGATGGTTCCTGAAGATATCCTTCAAGTTCCTGGATCAATCTTTGCCAGCTCTGCTGGTGATTTACCTAATATCTCTTAGCTCCAAATGCTTACTTCTAAGTTTAGGAGACTGGGACTTTGCAAACTAATTGCATAGACTCTCATGACAGCTAGTTTCCCCTTAAGTTTTACCACTGGGAGGTGTTAAGAGCGAAAGTGGAAGGAGGGGTGAGGGACTTCTCTCCTGTTCACAGCTCATGATAGCATGGCTCTAGCGACTGAAGACATTTCCTGGTCTAGCTTGTAATTCATTTATCCATTTTTTTGTTTTTATAACAGACTTTTTTATAGGCTTTTAAAAAAATGATAGTTTTAGATTTGTAGAAAAATGGAGATGATAGTACCAAAGAAATTATATATACTCCTCACCTCTCTCTTCTCTCTTGTTAATGTACTTATTCAGTTATTTATTTATATCAGTATAGACTCATGAATATTTATATTATGGACTTTGTTGCTCAGACCCTTCCAGCTTTGGCCATTAGGTGACTTTTCAGTTGACTCCAATGTCCTTTTGACATACTCCTGTTAATTAGGTATTTTGCTGTTGTTGTTAAGCATTTTCTTAATTTCTGACACTACAAGATGCTTCAGGTTCCTCTTGTATATTTCCCGCCCCAGTCTTAGAATCAGCCGTTTCTTAAAGGAAACTTGGTTTCTTTTATTGCAGGATGGTAACAGAAACCACATTTGAGTACTAGGTGGGCTCGTTACTACTGGGTTTCCTTACTTCTGGACCTTCTCAGATGACAGAGCACAGAAACATATGTACACATACTAATCTGTGTATGTACAACATCTATAGTTATTTCTATAAACAGATGACCTGTGAACAACACGAATTTGAACTGTGTGGGTCCATTTATGTATGGATTTTTTTTTTCAATTAATTTTATGTATTTTCTAATGATTTTCTTAGTAACAGTTTTACCTTATGTTATTGTAAGAATACATTATATAATACATATAATATACAAAGGTATTCATTTATTGTTTAATGTTATCAGTAAAGCTTTCAGTCAACGGCAGGCTATAAGTAGTTAAGTTTTGGGAGAGTCAAAAGATATACATGGATTTTTCACTCTTTGTGGGGTTGTTGCCTCTAACCCCTGTGTTGTTCAAGAGTCAACTGTATAATCATCTGAACCTATATTAAGATAATCATGAGTTCTTACTGATGTCTCCAACTCTAATCAATTACCACATTGATTAGTCTAGTCTTCTCCCATTGCTTATGTGTGAATTCCCACTCCAACAATGAGAAACCTACTCCCACCAGTATCCATGTAAAACATATCAGAATTGTTTACCTGTACTCCAGTTTGTTTCTGACTGCAGCTACACTGTGCCCTCTCATAGGTCTAAGCATCAGACATGTTGGACCCCCTCCTTCAAGATCCTAGGTTTGTTTTTATTCTATCAACTTTAAGGATGGTAGATCTGTTCTGAAGTTACTACAATCTTTGTTAAGTTAGCATCCCATTTTGCTTCCAATATCAGAATAACCAATTCCCTGTGGTAAATGCTTTCAGTTTAAAACGCCTAACAGTTTCTGTTTTTATGTCTGGACTTTGACTGGTGTGTAAGCCAAAAATCTCTGTCTGTCTCTCTCTTTTCTTTTTTTCTTTCTTATTTTTTTCTTAAGCCAATTTGAGTTGTGTTTCTTGTCTTCTGCGGCCGAAAGGGTATTAAATAATATACTATACTATTGCTTCTGCTATCTTCTCTGCCTACAATGTTTCTGTTCTCATTCCCCATGTGGAAAACTGTCAGTAAACTTTTGAGATTCAGATTATGTTTTCTTAAATCCCCCTCTAACTATTTCTATCTGCTGGCATCACACCAATTCCAGTGCACCTTCAGCCAGTTATGCACTTCCTTGTCTGTCTTTGTAGGAAGTCTTCTGAATGTTGAATTCTCTTATTGTCTGAGTATATTAAATATAAAAGAAAATTTATAATAACTTAACAGATACCTATTTTTATCTGCAGTCCCTTCATGGCTAATTTAAATTATTGTGATTTCCACTGAGGCATTTGTATATTTTACTTATTAGAGATATTTTTCTCATAAACATATTTCATAAAGTGTATGTCACTCATTGCTTAGTTGTAAACAATGTTTCTAGTGTGTCTTTTTCAGTCAGAGAAAGCTGCAGTGTCCTCAGCCTTGAAATATTGAAAAATTTTCACGCCTTAAAAGTATCTGTCTTATCATAGTTTAGAATTCTGCCTTTTGGTATATTGCAGCTTATTTCATTGTGTTAAGGACTTCTACTAAATCCAGTCATGAGAGCATATGTTACATGATTTAACTCCCTTTGACTTAACCTATACCTCGGATTTTTATATGTCATTTTAATTTCCAATGTGTTTCAAAGAACCCCTGAAACATTTCTAGATTTGCTATTTATAATTCCCTCTAGAAGGAAAAAAATCTCTTGAAAGTAAATACAATGTCTATATGAGCTCTCAACTACTCTGATATCTCTAGGTTTGCTTTAAAGTTGTCAAAAAATAATAGCATGTATTTTATCCTGTATTGTGAAAGTATTTAGTACCATTTTACTAAAAGCTTGATTACACATGGTTCTTTACATCATCGAGGAAACCTACTGAAGGATCTATTGGTAAAGGTATGTCAAATGAGATATCTCTTTATTCTTTTTTTATCGTGATTATATAATTATAAAAACAGTGACATCATATATGATTATAAAATCTCTTAAATTTAAAAATGTAGACCAAATTTGAAATATGGATTTTTGAATCTTGGTAGTGTTTCAGTGGCTCTGAAGCTCTGTTAAAATGTCTTGAGGTTGCCCTGTGCAGGGACTCTTCAAGGAGGACATCACTAGATCTCATCTCTATTGAAGGAAGCCATTACGGTTGCTTCAGATATACTAGAGATGCCATTAATTAATTAATTAATTAGTTCATTAATTAATTCATCCATCTACTTTTTGAGTGCCAGTCATGTGCCAGATGTCTCGTGGGCACTGATGATACAGACAATAAAGAGGGAATTGTGATGTAGAGAGGAAATGCAATGGGGATGATATGCACAAGATATTTAGAGGGTATTGTATTGTGGCAGCCTGACCGTGCTTGGCCATTTCCTGCTTGAGCAAGTTCATTCCTGACTGCCTCCCTACCTCAAGAACTCTCCGGCTAACATCAGATTTCTCATAGTTTGCCAACCAGTCATTGTTCTTTCTTATATCTGTAGCTGTGTAGGAATGACAAGACTGTATAAAACTGCCCCTTATGTTACAATCAGGGCCCAGCCTTTGGATAAGAATCCGCTGAGCCGGTGCCAGCATCAATAAACGCTGCTTCCTGTTTGTAGCCTTGGTGTCCCGTCACTCCGTTTGTGAATCCACAACAGTATCAGTGCAATCCAGCTTTGTTTCTGGGGAAAAAGGGAGATCAGGGTATATACATAAGCATTAATACCAGGTTACTAAATCTCAAGATCTAAACATTATTTTGCCCTGCCAGATACTTCAAGGGCGTGGCCAGGAATGAATGAGAAGGGGGAATTTCATGTTATGAAAAATAAATTGACATGTAGAAAAAAAATCTGGAAAACCAGTGCAGTACAATTTTAGTGCCCTGCTAACTGTAATGTGGCTCTTCATTGCAAAAAGTCATCATGAATGCTGTAGGTGTGCTTCCACTGGAACTGCCTCCCCTGGTGATAGTCACCTAGGGTCACTGTAGTCCCTTCTATTCTATCGACATATAGCCTGTTACTAGTAAATACTTTGACACTGCCAAACATCACAGTTCTGCTGAAACTACAACCATTGCAATCTATTGAAAAGTCTCAAATGCCCTTTTTGGAGCTTTTAATCTATGTTTGATAAGAATAGAGTTTACCCGTTGTGTCATATTACATTTTCAGGGGCCAGCTTTATTTGGAAGTCTTATGTTATTTCAGTGCAATTTCTTTTCTTTTTTTTTTTTTTTAGTTCTATTGAGAGTAATAAAGTAGCATGCCATAGCGTAGGATTTCTAGACTTCTGTATTTCACGGTCCAGTAAAATTTTAAAAAATGGAGAAATATAGGCTTGACAATGTTTAATTTTAACTAAAAAAGAAATGAGAAATCTATTCTCACTACTAAATAGATTTCTAAAAAAATCTATTCTCACTACTAATAGATTTCTAAAAAAGAAATCTATTCTCACTACTGCTTAAAAAAAAAAAAAACCTTAAAATGGGCATAACCCCTGAATTTCAAAATATGAATCTATTCTGCTTTTAGAAAAGTTCCCTGATTATACCAATTTTCCTAATTTTTCTACAGTTTAGAGAAGATTTTTGTACCTCTGCGTGCTGATGTGTAGGCTTGGGTTGGGGAACCAATGATGTGGGGGTTAGGGAACAGTTTTGAAATCAGACAGGTTTATATTCCAGTTATGTCACTTTCTAGTTGCGTGAACTTGGTTAATTTATTTAACTTTCCAGAACTTTTTTTATTTACCTATAAAAAAGGAATAATTATCAGCTTTGTCCCAGAAATGTTATTAGAAACACTAAAAGTTAATGAATGTGAAAAAATTAATTAATGTTATAAAACATAAATTTTAAAAATTCTATTGAGGACCCTGAGAGAATTATGAAGGGAGAGGAAGAAAGGAAGGGAGCTAACAATTACTGAGTACCTTCTATATTTCAGGAACAGCTGTAGGTGCTTTTTATTTCTTTTAATCATCACAACAAAGCCAAAAGTTTCATATTTTAATCAACATTTTTTTAGCTGGAAAAAAAATGAAGTTCAGAGAGTGAAACAATTTGCTTCAATCACACAACTGATAAAAGGTGAAATTAGGAATTTAGTCCAAAACATGTTCAACTTTCACTATTTCATGCTTCTCTCCAAGATAAAAAGAAGTTTAATCTGTGTTGTCAAAAAACAATCATTCTTTTTGGCTCTTAAAAATATAAAATGTTAATTTTGGAGTCGCATATGGCAGTGAGGCCACAGTCAAGGACAGATTCTATCAGTGTAGTTTATTCTTTAGGCATTAAAACCATAGATTACATTCAGAAAACCCTCTTCTTTATTATAATTAACTGTCAAATTAACTTTTATGATGAGTAATTTAACGCAATTATTCACTTGTACTTTAGGAAGATTCTTACAAAGGAAATTAGACAATACCATGACATTTAAAATAAAGTTTTCACAACTTTTTTTGGATAAAACAAAATGATGATACTAATCATATAATTTTGAACTTTGGAACCATTTTTAAAATGACAATTTATATTATCAAGTGAAAGAATGACATAAAACCAATTATTGAATCGATTAAGTACATCCATATAGTATTTCACATTTCTAATAATAAAGATAACATATTTGAGGTCAGGTTCACAAAGTTTTGTGACATTTTCAAGTGATTTTCTCCCTCGTAATATATATATAATTTTAAGTTATGAGAAAATATGATTTGCTTCTATATGCTTAAGAAATATAACTGAATTTCATTCAGTTTTAAAAAATATAAAACTTATAAATCAGTTGTCTTAGTGTCATATTATTCTTCAAACTGTACATTTGGTGAAGCTCAGATTTTCAAGCCACTATATTTACGCTATGCTGAAATGACATAAAATGACAGGTGGATGGAAATTGAGGGGGAAACCAAATATATGGACTCACTGTGAAAATATGTATTTTTGCATATGCCCCTCGTGTACTTCCAGTAAATATCACAGTTAAGAGAAAATTTCTCTATGTCTTTTATATCCATTTCTTAGTATCTATTGTAATGTGTGATACAGAGTGGAACTCTAGGTAACTGTCCATATCTGGAAGGTATCTCGGTAGTATTTGTCATAGTAGAAAAATATTTTCTATGACTAACCAAAGTTTTCATTTTGTAAAGGTTCCACTTTTACAAAAGTCAGCTATATGAAGTTGAAAAGTAAATAAAGGTTTTGTAAATGAAATGGTGACTTACTAGTGTTTATGAATAACTCTTTGCCCTGAGCAATCCACGCTCATGGCTTTAACTGAAGAGAACACTCACTCAGATGTGTATTAGATATTAAAATAGTCCTATTAGGTATCTACTGTGGCCTCCGGAGCATCATTGGCAATATTAAGCTGAGGGACACTCCTTGTGTAAATTGTGGGATTTACCTTTATTTTGTAAAAATGGCAAGTATCTATGTGCTCCCTTGCTGTTTAAACTTCCTGAGTTGATTCTAAAGAATCATTACCAAGCTACATTTGCTACCTTAGCATAGTTTCTCAGGAACCTAGATAGAGGATCTAGAGATAAACAGCAAACAATTTTATTCTTTACTTTCCACTGGGCTTTGCTATTGCAGCTGACCTGGTATGTGCCTGGAGTTAACACTTCAGCCCTTGAACATTCAGGTTATTTTTGATATATGACGTAGTATACACTAATGTTATTGGCTGAGCACTCTTTGCAAAGAGTGCTATCTTAAAGTAGCATTGCCTCAATTTCTCCATTTTTCTCTGAAAATAAGTTCCTTATTTTTCTCTGGAAATAATTCCTTTATGGCTAAAGCGACAAGTTAGAACACTTTATTTCTATTAGGTGTACTTGGCTTATAATTTATCACATGAGATCCTTGAGGATGGGAAGCATCTGTTCTTTGTTACTAATGTCTGCAGAATTTGCATTATATTCTGTACTTTTTAGGTACTTGTAAAATATCAGAAAAATAGTTGTTTGATTTTTATGTCCTAAATATCACTCTCTATTTCAAGCAATAATATACATATCTTATGATCAATAAAATCAACAATAGCTAATAGTTCTTAATCATTTGCTTTACATCAAGTACTGTATTTGTGCACATGCATCACCTGGGGATCTTGTTAAAATGCAGATTCTGATTTTGTAGGTCTGAGACAGTTCTGAGAATCTGCATTTATAACAGGCACCTGAGTAATTCTGATGTTGCTGGTCAGGGACCACAGAATAACCATATAAAATAGGTACTCATATTTCAGATGAGGAAATCGAAACCTAGAGAGATGAAGTAACTTACCCAACATCATAAAATTAGAATTCAGCAGAGTTGGGACTCAAAACAACTTCTTTTTTTGCCAAAGCTTATCCCTAACCTATGGGAAAATACTGTTTTTCTCTCTCTAAACTATTGCAGAGCAAAGATTTTATGAAGTACAATATAAATGAATTATTAGAGAAATAAAATACAAGCTCATATGGTTTATTTTTAGATTCAACAGGCATAAAATTATACTAAGTTACTATAAAAATTACTAAATACTCCTAATTTTCATGTTATTTCATTGCAGATCAGAAACAAAAATTTAAAGACCAGTGGTGGTCCACCGACTACACTTTGAGTAGCTTTGCTGTAAACTACTATGATATTTGGGAAACTAGGATTTTTAAATGCACTTGTCAACTCAATGGAAATGACAATGGTATTTTTTTAATTAAAAATATAGTCTTGTTTCCATTTAATGCATGGATTTGGTTTAAAAAAAAAAAAAACAATAAGGAGAACCGAAAATAAAATTTGTTTTCCTCATAGATTTTTAAATGAAATCTTATAGATGAGTCTTAGGATATAGGAATATTTTACTTTAATAAGCAAAATGAATTGATCTTTTTATCTTGTCCCCAATTACTTAGAGAAAAGTATTTTTTTTTTTAAAGAATTGCTATTTACTTCTTAGTTTAATTGACTTTTTATACCTTCTAGTTTCTCTGTTAGTATGTAGTGTGGCATTAGACACCTCATGGTTGATTCTGAATGTAGAGTCAGGCAGAGGTTATGTCTATGTTTTTTTCTATCATTTTATAAGAAAAATAATGCTGATATTTATCGATTTTAAACATTCCTCCCTTCTTCAGTAATCTCAGAAGATAATATAAGGTAAAGCAGCACTGTCTGTGAACACATCTTCGTAGATCAGCAGGTAGGATGTCTGGCCCTTCTCCTTCTATATCATTAATCTGGAATGTTTGCATATCTTTTTTTAGAATGTAGTCTGTGACAGTTTTAGAATTGTCTTCAGAATCATTTAAAATCAATCTCTTTTAGAAAAGATGATTAGAATTAGTTCCTTCATGGTGTTTAAGCTTCTGTTGAAGTGGTAAGATTATTTTCTGTTGTGACTGTTGATCTAGCACCTAAGATCCAATATATTATGTTTGACATAATATTAATATTTTTTGTCTACATGATGAATATAGTCAAATTCTAATGTTAAGCAATGTAAAACTTTGTTCCTTTGTTCAGAATGTTTTTTTTTTTTCCCACACTATGTAGATAGTACAGTACAATTCTGTTATCTCCAAAAAGAGCATGGGAATTGTAAATCCCCAAAAGTTTGCAATACAATTGTCTAGGAAATGAAAATATAATAAGTGGACTAGTTCCCAAAATTGTACCATTATATTCTAAGATAATCTATATGTCAGAGTCTTGAAGAAAGAGTTCTTTAATTTTCCAAAAGTCTTTCTTCTTGGGAGTCGTTTCACATAGCAAATCCAGATAGACCTGGTTTGCATATTGACCCTGTTGCTGGAAGGTCCCTGGTCTTAAATAAGTTG
>NW_006443138.1:20685855-20686941 GCF_000325575.1 Pteropus alecto | reverse complement strand
TTTTTTGTATACTCAGCTTTAAATGGGACTAATAGGTGTTTGGGGATCACATGAGGCAATATGAAAAAACCTAACATGTTCATTTTATTCCTTTAAACTTCATTCTGGAGGGAGCAAGTGTAGAGAAATCACTTTGACAGTTTGGTATTCATGAACAATATCTATGAAATAATTTTATATAAAATTGTTGTTTTTGTGGTGGGATATTTTATATCTATGTCTATATCAATATTTCTATATCTATTTCTACATCTATACATATACTCAACTTTATTTTTCACTCTATATCTTTATTGATCACATATATTTTGTATATATTTATCTGCCTGTATCAATTTATCATCATCTATTAATCCATCTATATTTTTTATTATTTTTCTATTAGCGAGAAGGTAACATTTACTCATATTACAAACCACATATGCAAAGAGAATTTAATTTTTTGCCTCTATAAGAGATCTAATCCTACTCACTTAACTCCGACTATACAGGGTATTAAATTGTAAGTGGAACTTTAAACATGTCAATTAACCTTGTCATTGTTTCTTCTGGTTGAAATAACGCCCTGTGGATGACTTGATCTCTTTCAGGCAAATATTTGGCTTTTTGTATATTCTTCCCTAACTACTATGCAGGATAGCATCTGGGTATAGAGGGGACCTATGTGACTTGGGTTGGTGTTCCCTGAATCCTCTGTCTCTGTTGTGCGTGGCCATGAAAAATCAGAGTACAGCATAAGTTTTTTTTCCAGATAACATTTTTTTTTTCTGTGAAAGTTGGACTACTTATATAATGATGAGCTGTTGCTAGATTTCTTCTGGAGGACTTCAGCCTCTCTTTTTATGCTATTAGTGGACCCACTGATTTTTGGCTACCTGCACATGTAATTGGATAGAAAAACCACCCAACTGCAGCTTAGTCATGAGATGTGGAAAAATGAGAACCCCGATATCTGCCCTTTTATCTGACTTTACTCTCTCTTAAGCTTCCATATTTCCACTGAGTGAGAGGGAGAAAGAGACCAGCTTTCCATTTCCTCTCTCCTTGTAACTCAAATTCCCCCTATGTCATATCCTCTGCCTCTTT
>NW_006443138.1:20629921-20685840 GCF_000325575.1 Pteropus alecto | reverse complement strand
AGAAGGTATATCATGATAGAAATTTGATAGAAATTAAAAATTGTTCCAAAAATATTAGGATGATAGAAGATACTCATAGGTCATCATTCTTCTTTAAAAAGGAAAAATTATTACAGAAACTAAAAGTATTTATTTAATCCTCTTTGTCCCCTTTGTACTACTTTAGAACATTTAATGACCTAGGAACTTGTTATAAGTAAATATATCACTGCAAGGGAGTTTTTCTATAGGTATTACTTTAATCCTCTTGCAAAACAGTATGGCTTATAGCTCTTCTCAGTTGATATATCCTTTTCAACCTTGACTTTGGCAGTATTGTAATGTAACCCCCAAATTCCTAAAGCTATTATATCCTTTCAGCCTAAAAGATTAAATCTATGCTATTGATTTTTTTTTCTTATAGATTTCTTGACTCTGAGAATCAATGATTAAAGCAGATTCATACATTATCACGGTAATGAGACTAAATTGAGACTGCTATTTCATTTAGGGAACAACTGGGAATAGCCACATCATTTAGTTTACTCTTTTTGTCATCATTTAGTTCATTTACTCTGTCATCATGCATATTTTGCATACATATTTTTTCCAAAGAAATGAAAATACATTGTCATAGTTACTTATTTTATTTATTCATTAAAAATTCTGCTGAATGTTACTAAGGACAAGGCAATGGACGTATTCTGTGGATGCATAGATAAGTAAAAATTCTTCTACCCTTGGCTTGGAATATACAAGATAATTAAGTATGTGAACAAATAATTTAATAGGCTCTATTATTGTAATATATGTGTAATATGCTTACCACTTTCTTTAAAGTCCCTGTCCAATAATTCCAACGACTGATTTATCTCTGGTTGTGTTTCTATTGGCTATTTCTTCTCTTCACAGTGGGTAACATTTTCTTACATCTTGTAATTTTTATTTTATGCTTGACACTGTGTGGTAAAAGAATAGTAAAGTTCGAAGTAAGTAATATTTATTCCATAAAAAGTAATGACTCTTCTTTTGTTAGGTTGCTAGTTTGGGGAGGGGATGAATTAATATAATATGTAGTTAAGCTGTATTTAGACTTTGTTGCTCCTTCAGTTAAATTTAGCTCACTACTATTCTCAAATATTTTTTTGGGAAAATGAGATTACCTTTTATTAGAGCTTGGAATCTGGTGACTTGAATCTGCTTTATTGCTACTCAGGCAGTTTTTGCACCATGGAAATTCCCTCTCTGTTTTGTTGACCAGCTCTCAACCTTTGGAGTACCTAGCAGGCATTTCACTCGGGTCTCTTGCCCAGCACTTAGCCATAAATGACTACTGCAATGCACTCTACAGTGAACACTAAGTGCTTTGTGAGAGATTTCTGTGAACTTTCCAGACTTGTTCTCAGTTTTTAATGAGCTGTAATAAACATAAGAAAGTGTTAACAGAATTATTATGGCAGAGTGCTTATGTGCAGGAAGACCCTTGATGTGTGACACTTGCGTTAGCCCTTGAAAGATAACAGAATTTGGCCTGATAGAAGTGATAATAGAAAGACCCTAATCCATGTGCTTTGAAATTTGGAATTATAAAGATAGATCTACTTTACCTTATAACACTCCCAGGAGAACTGACCATTAGCTTGTGTGTTTTTCTTTTACTTTATTTATATTTTATGGTCAAAATTGTATTATCAGGTCTATACTACCTATTTTACATATCATTTTCTGACAAAGTTCAATTTTTAACTGACATAAAAAATACACATTTTAATCAGCACCTTCTTCCGAATTGCATTTTGTTTAGAATCATTGAGAATATCATTGTGCCTTAATAGCAATAGCACAAGGTGGTCCAGAAGTAATAATTGCAGGTAACATTTAAGAGGTGCTTACTGTATTTCAGAGGCTTGTCTAAATGCTCTATAGGAACAGTCTCATTTACAACAACCTTTTTGTTGTCAGGAACTGATATTATGGCCATTTTATGGATAAGAGAATCAAGACTTAGAACAGTAACATGGCTTATTCAAGGTGACATGAATAGCAGTTGGTGGAACCAGGATCCTAACAGAGTTTACTTGAGTCTGTCTGGAGTTAGGGATGTTAATCATTCACTTCCACTCTTTTTACAAGTAGGAAGAGAGAAAGTCAGCAAGTTACAACACATGTGGAATATCTGTCCTGTGATCTAATAATAAAAATGTACTGCTGTTAGAATATTAAAGATTTAAGCATAAGTACTAGGCTCCTGCTATCAGCTTTGCATATTACACATTGTCATCTCGCTAGGTATTTATATGGTATTTTGATAAAAATGTTTAACTTCCAACCAGCTCAGGTGTCACTCCAACAGATAGAATTACTCACTACCTCTTTGTATCATGTTTGTGCTTTCTACTACTATCATTTCTATGATTTCTGCAAAATTGTTTCTCATTTTTGCTTGAAACTTGTTTGTTTGCTTGTTGTTTTTAAATCCTTCTGGTTTACTTCCTATTTCTGTTACTATATTCATTGATGGTCTGTATAAAACTGAGATATTATGTGTTTACTCTTCTTTACCTGTTGTTGATTTTTATAGGGTATCATCTGTGTCTGTTTGAATGATTATAAGTACAATTTGGAACCCTACACACATATTTAAGTCAGAATTACTTTTAAAAATATAAATCAGATCATGTCGCTTTTCAGTTTTAAACATTTTAATACTTTCCCATCATATTTAGTATAAAATCCAGTCTTTGTCATCACCTGTAAGGAATTATATCAGCTGGCTTCTCTGACCTTATTTCAAACTCCTTCCATGCCACTCACTCTACTCCAGCCAACTGGTATGCTTGTTGCTCCTTGTTGCTCCTTAAAAATTGTAAGAAAGATTTAAGGTCACGAAATTGTAGATTTTCTTCATTGTTATAGAATGCTCATCTCCCAGATTATCATGTGGTTTGTATCTCGACTTCCTTCTGATCTCTGCTCAAATATCATCTCTGTGGGGCCTTTTATGAATACTCATCTGACGCAGCACTCCTCATTAGTATGTCTTTTTATACTGTTCTTACATGTGGGGCCCATCCTCTTCTTAGAAGTCATCACTCTTTGGAGCTTCCGCCAGCCAGGGTACTCATTCCACTTTGAAATAAAACTTCCGTGTAGGTAAGAGGAATCTGATCTTTAACTGGAGAGTGTTCTTGGACTCACTCACAGAAAGCGCTGAAAGATCAGCGCTTACTGCCTGTGTTCTCCTTCCCTGGCAGTATGGGAGCTGAAGAGAGTAATATGATGTGTTGGAAATAGAGGAGGAGTTTTTTGGCTAAGGCCGAGAATGGCTACAAATTAACAGGGCGGATTGTTAATAGGAGAACGTAGAAACAGAGTTTAAGAAACACAACCAAAGCTGAGAGACAACAATAGCAACAACAACAGAGCAGATATCAAGACCAGAATACAGTGATATAAATGTAAAAACTATGTAGATAAGCAAGAGAGCAGAAGATTGAAAGTTAGTGGAGTGGACTTTGGGGCAAATGCCTAAGATTCATACTAGTTTGCTAATATATGTAGGTGTCAGTTATTGTGTGGTAGATCCAAAGACAATAAGTGCCAGAAATATGTATTATCAGGTACAGTGTTAGATGTTTAAAGTAGTTTCCTCATAATGATGTACATTTTATAGATGAAGGAAGTATAACCCAGAAAATCACACCCAGTTACACCTGATTTCAATGTTTATGGAATCATGTTATACTTGATCAGTGAGATATGTTATGAATTGGGCTTTGGGTGTTGAATAATAATTGTAATAGAAGGTGGGTGGTGAGATAGGAAGAAGTATACACAGGGCCCGGAAAGAATGTCATCAAAGGCTGAAAGATAGGAATCTGAGGGGCATGTTAGAGGAATTAAAAGGGACTTTTCATTCTAACTGCTTAACATTGATTTAAATGGAAAAGTCTTGACTAATTTTTGTCTATATTCCAGGACATATGTAAAGTGTGAATATCAACTTCTGTAGATTACTGAATTTTCAAGAGGAAAAAAGTCTTAAAGTTTTTCTGACTCCGATTGCCAGTTCAGTTAGCACTTGGATATATTTTATTTAGGCAAACATTTATTGAACTCATGTGTGATAGATAGTGTGGTTAATGATGGGGATATGAAGATAAATAATATAGAGTCCCTCAAGGGACTTAGAGTAGTGGGAGAGACAGATTGGTAGACAATTAAAATTAGCTTTCTACGTATACTGGTAGGAGTATGTTTTCACCAATATTGATATTTTCCTTACAGCTGCAATTATTCTTCAAACCAATAAGGACTTGTTTGATTGTTAAAATACCTCTGATTTCTAGGTTTTTTTGCCTTTGTATTTGTTTTGAGCAAGAAAATGTGCTTTTTTTTGGTTTATATTACATGTAACTAACTTAAAAATTATTTATAGATATGAAGAAATATTTTGTGAATTGGCCATTAAGTACATATTTTTTAAGTCAAAAAGAAAGTCAATAATAATAGAACATACTGTTGGATATAAACAAGGATTCCTTTGGCTAAATGAAAATCTTTTGTATTACATCATTGTAGTCCAACTTTTCACTGCTCATCTCTCAGTTTCGTAAGCTTTCTTTTACACATTTCTTGTAAGCACAGTGATTTATTTTTTGTTGTTGTTGATGCCAGGGTGTTTGGCTGTCATCTCGTGTGTGTTTGAGTTGGCATAAAATGAGCAATTGGCTCCAGACATAAGTATCGTACAGGTCAGTATTTCTAAATGGCCTCAAAAGCGGAAAACCAAGAGTTTGAGTCTTTGAATGGCCTTTATATAAAATTTACAAGCAGCCAATATCTTTAGAAAACTCTGGATTGAATGAATTAATATTTTTATGTACAAGTAGAAATTTAGTCCTAGGAATAACAACAGTAAAAAGCAGAAGCCATGGTTCTCCAATAATAATTTTTACTTGTGCTGGATAAATTGAATGTAGCAAAGGTAAGATGGAATGCCAAGTCCTTTAGCTGCTTGACAAAGGTATATATATTTGAAGTTAATGAGGAATAAGATACAGGTATAAGCATGGCTAATGTTCTGTAGGAGAAACCACAAAATAGAAATTATAATTTCTGTCACTAAGGGTTTTATTTTCATGTTTATATAAACCATCAGTTAATTTTAAGCTCATACTTTTTCTCAGGGTAAATCACTACTTGCCACATTTACTGCTGTATGTTGCTAAAGTCCTACTTGATGGACTATAAAAATGAGGATGATTTGATCTTAATATATTTTAAATGAAGCAATAATCATTACAAGCTGTGTACACACATAGGCTATTTTCTTCTAGTGAGCATATCTTAAATTGGCACAAGAGGGAGAAAATAAGTTTAGAGATATAGGTAAGATGGGAGGGGCCACGCAATAAGTATTAAATGACCATAATGTGTTTGTGCTGTACTAGGTACTATATACTAGGGGGAAGGGGAACTAGTTGAGAAGTTTAAAGTGTCACAGGGGAGATTAAACTTTGAGAAGACTGGAAGCAAACCAAACATCTTGTATTTGACTGCAGTTATCAAGAAGACCATACCCAAAGGAGGAACACACAGCTATGGAGTAAAGAAACTGCTAAGTTTTAAGTCAGATTCCATAGACTAATCCTTTTCTGGCATTAATTTGTTCTTTCAATTTAGGCAATTGGCTTTAAAAAATTGAGCTTCAGTTTAGCCACCTGTGAAATGGCCTACTTTATCCATAACAATTCTTTTAGCTCTAACTAGATGATCCATAAATTCTCTTTTTTTCCACTGAGGAAAGAACAAGAGAAAAAGAGTTTATAATATGTGGAGTTTTAGTTAGAACTAAAGACACATTTCCTGGCAGTGAGAGAGAGAGAGACTCAGCATTGGGAAGTGTTTCTAAGAGAAACCAGAAAGTCATTTTTAGCAGATGAGCGAAAACGTTTAACTTTCTACACTGATCAAATGAAATTTCTACCTGAGAGAAGTGGGGACAGACAATTTTCATGAGCTCCTTTCAGCCTTCTGGATTACCTCCTAGCTGTCACTTTTGAGATGTGAAAGAGAAACAAAGTTGGACTTTGTTAAAGGTGGCAAGACAGACTTTATTCAGACTACTGCAGAAGGGAAGAGAGATTTTGATTTAAACTGAGATCAAATCTCCTGAAACAAAAGGTTGGGGTGTTTTAATTTCGGGGGGAGGCTAAATGAAAAGTACTGAAGGTTGTTAGGGTAAGGCAGTTTGGTCAGTGTGATTAGACCAAATGTACCTGCTATGTGGTACTTATTGAAGTTAGGCTCCTACCCTCCCACAAAAAGTGCGAGACAGGGACCCTAACCTTCTTGATGATTACATTTCATATGGATGGCTCCCAAGTCCTTTAGAAAGACATTTCTGGATTATAGGAGATACATGTCTAAAGTACAGAGTGAGGATTTACAATTGTATGCTTTCCATTTTTTTTTGGTGAGGAGTAGATTGTTTATTTTCTGAATAGCTATTATCATTTTACTTATTTTTGTTGAATTTATTGGAATGACAGTTAATAAAATGATATGGGCTTCAAGTGTGCAATCCTATAATACATCATCTGTTTATTGCATTGTGTGGTCACCACCCAAATTCAAATCTTCTATCACCATGTATTTGTATGCTTTCTAAAGTAAATAGTTTAAAAAAAAGTGAGGAGCCTATTGTCAAGTTTTGGCTGGAACAACCAGTAAATTTTGGCAATGTTGAACTTTTTCAGGCAGGCATTTTAAGGGGTCAGGTGTAGACATCTTAGGGACACGACCTTGAGCTGATAGAAGCCATGCGAGAGTTTGGTTGAGTGTCTTAGTGTGTATGGGAGGGTAGCGGAGGTAGTCAGTAGGGCTGAGACTCTTCGTGGTTTTCAGATGACAAACTAAAGTTATACTATTAGCTTTGAGGGTGAATGTACTTTTCCCCATGTTTTCCAGAAGCTCCCCAGAACTGCGACTATCTTCTCATATCTTAGCTTTCTTTCTTTCTTTCTTTTTTTTACAATTTAGTTGCTAGAAAGATGGAAAATTAGGGGATTGTCTTGTTACAACTGCTGAAACACCTGGCTAAATGCTGGCCGCTAGGTGGCAATCTAATCATATAGGAACCACTGTTTTAAAAATCAATAATATCGACTTTATATATGAAAAATTTCAGTTACTTTCTGTCTTAAAATTATTTTCCCCTTACTACACAAATGAAAAGGCTGGCTTTCAGAACACTTGAAAATTTTATATGTATTTTTTAGAAAATTGTTAAGTTCAGTTATTTTGTTGGGTACTCAATAATTTATATGACCTTTTTATACATTGTATAACAAGCAAAATTAAATAAATACATGGGTAGTGTAAAATACCAGTTCATGTTTAGTTGGTTTGGTTTGGTTCTTGTAAAGTGAATTGTGCACTTTAAACTCTGCAATGTAATGTTGTGATGTAAAAACTTTTTAAGTGTTTCAAAGATGTAAGGGATTGTGAAGGGAAATGCTATTGCTGTGAAATGAGCCAGAAAAAAATAGTCTTTTTGCATTCTGTTTCTACATCTCAATGTATTTGTTGCTTATAACTCTGGGTGTATTTAATGGAAATAAAAGGGTTTTAAAACATTTTCTGTAAAAATACCTGTTAAAGATCTCAGCTCTAAAATGGGTAATAGTCCTGTCTGCTTGGTCTTTCAGGAGCCTGACTTTTCACTGATGAACAATGTATTATTAACGTATATACAGTATACTATACTTTTCTTACCCTCTTGTATTATTTATTTTTCCCTCTTCGTTTTGTTAATATTTTTAATTCCTTATTTAAGGTAATGAGTTCCTTGGCCAAGTCCAGTGTGTGCCAAGTAGTGGATATCTGATAAATGTGTAAATAAATTAATGAATAAATATTATATGAAGAGACATTAGTTTACACAGCTAAGAAAAACAATTAAATATTATTATGTAGTTGAAAAGGGTAAAAATTTCTTTTCCAAGTGACAAAACTGGCCTTAATATTCACCTCAGCTTGACAGAACTTTAGATTTCTTCCTTACTGTAGGCTTCTGCCTTTCTTTTTCTTAGAGCATTTATTTGCAGTTATAAATCCTTTCTCTCTTTCTCTCAGATTTAAGTCTTCTCCAAACCTCTAGCCAGTGTTACAAGCCAGGAATGACTTTATTTTGGACCTGGGAACTATCCCTTTGAAATGTGATCATCAGAAAGAGAGCACCTCTATCTCCCGCCCAATCTCTGTGAGAGGATAGAAGCTTAAATTAGATAAGTGCCCATTAGCAAACACAGATGGCATAATACCTTGACCAATCTCTCTCCTCAAGTCCTCTCTCCAATACTTTTCCACCAGCTAACCCCAGTGCATAAAATCTCTGGCACTTTTGCTTCAATGAAGTTGAAGTCAATCTCTCTTTACCCTATTACAGTAGTGTTGAATAAAGCCTTCCTTGATGTTTAACTTGTGTGGTACAATTCTCTTTGACACTAGTTTCATTTTTAAGAATCAATCAAATATATTGGAACATAAGATACTCTCCAATAGGCCGCACTGGTGGTCCTTTTGGCCAGCGTTAAATCTCTAATAGTGACACCAAGGATGTTTGTGTGGTTTTTCTTATAAATATTAATTTAAAATGTTTAGGGTATACTGCAGCCATTTCTGTAATTATTAATGTTTTCTCTTGGAGAGAGATTATCAAAACTATTATAATAGATAATTTCTCTTGTAAAAATGTTAAGAGAGGTCCGGGGTGTGTGTGTGTGTGTGTGTGTGTGTGTGTGTGTGTGTGTGTGTGTGTTTGATGGGGGTATAGGTGTCATTCTGGGAGATCAATCAGAAATAGAGGAGCATTTCTTCAGAGTTCCCAAGTAATATCTTAAGGTTATATCCCATTCTCAGTCAATGTGCTTGATATTAAGGAGGGGGCCTGTTGACAGTAGATCTGCAAATGATACATAGAAGACCAAGATTTAGTAATTTCTCATAATTGATAGTCATAGTTTTTTACAATATTAATTATCTTCTAAAAATATTTCTCTAAATCTTCAAGGGATAACTTTAATTCTGTGTTCCTAGTACTTAGTAAAGGTTTATAAAAAAATGGTTTATATATATCATGATATAGACTTTGATCAAATACTCCTAAGAATCTTCTTTAATGTAGCTCCACAGTTCTAAAGAGCTCAGATAACTGTTCAAAGAGCAACCGACTGGATTTTAATTCTGGAGAGGAAAGAAGCTTCTCCTCCATTCCCCTGAATGCATTATTTAAGATCGTAATAATGTTTTTTTGTTGTTTTTCCGAAAAGCTGTCTTGACCTAAAACTGGTCAGTTCTTGATTACCTGATTAAGTCCACATCCCAACCACTTTCCTATTGGTCTCTCATGATCCAGGGCCATTATACACCTGCCTCCCTACCCACAACTGCCCCAGAGCTAGGTACTGACAACTGGAGACAAACTCTGTGCCTCTGAAATTGAAATTATGCAAATTAGCTAATTCACAGGGCACTCTAGAAACCTAAATAACTCTATCTGACATATATAAGATGCCTCCTATAGCCTCAGCTTGCTGCTGTGCTGTTCTGAGATGCATCTCCCTGTATGTCTGACAGAAAGCCTTCTCTAATTTGGAGTTCTAAAGAGCAAAGAGTTTTGCATTGCACCTGTCTCTCAGTGTATTGTGTCCCATTATCAAAAGAATCTTCAGATCTTATAAAACAAAAGTAAAGTCAATAAATTCTATGTTCTCTGTTGTCACTGCCAGACCATTGCTATGATATCATCATTGACCAATCCCTCTTTCTTTATGGTCCACGCCAACAGATTATGTCCCTTTTCCCTTTTGTTATACTATTATCTAACAGTATCTACTTTTTATCCTTACCTTATTTCAATAAATTAAACACTCAGAGTTTCATATTACTCTAACCTTAATATTAATATCCTTAATATTAATCAAGTCCTTTAATGCCTTGTTCTTAGTTTCTCAAATTCCCCAACCACACTCGACTTCAAAAATCAGCCTTACTTTCATTACCATCCTTTTATTTGATCAGTTTGTGAAATGTCTGTACTTTTAAGATCTTGAACTCCAGAAATTTCTCTCTACCATCAGTCTTATGTTTGTTTAACTAAACACAGTCGACACTGCTCTATACAATATGTCCATTTTTAAAAACTGAGGAGGGTGATAGATAAACAAGAAGCTGTTCTTGTTTTTAAATACGTTATAACTTAAAAGAAGAGGTAACTTCACAAATAACAGTATTGCCAGGAAGAATTTATATAAGCTGTACTTGAAGTAAAATCCAAGAACTCAAGAGATTAACTGTAGCTATTTGAGAAAGTATACCATTATACCCTCACTTGTTTTTACCTTCCTTACCTTGTCTTTTGTTACTTAGTATATCACTTAGTTTATATTTCTCTATTTTCCTAGTCCATTACCTTTTAATTTGCTTCCCTAAGAAACTGGAACTCATATATTTCACTAACACACTAGTAGACACAGTTACTGCTATATTAACGGGTAGGTTGAGGGCAAGTTGCCTCAGATGCCAATCTATAAAGAGCATTATCATTGGAATGACATGATACCATTGGAAATGTAAGGTGATGAAGGGAATGTTATAGTTAACAGAAATTCTGTCAGGGAGCACATTATTTGTGACTGGAAGAATATTTGATAAGCTCTTTGGGTTCATGTGTTTTTGCTTGAGTAAAATAAATGGCAATTCTGAAAAGAGAACTGCAGACTTTTTCTTTTCCTTGGCAGGGGTGCCGCTTTGGGGCCTGAGCATAACTGACTTCTTGATACAATAAACCATAGTTATTCTCTTAATTCTTCCTTCACTAATTGTGGCAATCAGCCTTCTAAATACAGACTGAAAAAATATATTGAAAAACAGTGTCTGAAGCTTTCCTTAGGTGCTCACATGCTTCATCTCAGCCCTGAGCACACAAAACTTCCAAACTCTTTAACCTTCAGTTGTGCTTGTGCTGTCATTTCCCAAAGACTGAGCAATAGATAGTAAATTATTGAATCAGATAAAATGAATCATCTTGACTAGACTGAACTCTTTGGAAACAAATTAACTGTTGGAAGGACTATGAATATGGAAGATAATCTGATTTTATGGAAAGTAAATTTTTCATGAAAGTACATGGGCGAATTATATCTATCTATCTATCTATCTATCTATCTATCTATCATCTCTCTATCATCTATATATCTATCATATAGCTGAACTAGTTTAATTGAATTCAGATGATATGTCTTCCTAAATCTCCTTATACCAAGTTAATGACTTTAAACTCATAGATCTCTAATAAGCCTTATAAAAGCATTTCTGTATAAATTACATGTGCTACCTGACCAGGATTGTATTGAATTATCTGAGAGATAGATAAATAGATAGATAGATAGATAGATAGATAGATAGATAGATAGATAGGTAGATAGATAGATCCATTCTAAACCTCTGTTGTTTAATATAAGAAATATTTACTTATTTATAGTTTCTCTCATTTCATATAAATTGACTCCATATATTCTTGTTGGCTGTTCACACGACCTGTAATGGGAATGTAAAAATATGTGGCTGTATCCATAGAAACAGATGGTAAGCTGACATCAATATTTTATCATACAGCCAGACAGCGATTTCAGTGATTATATTTCCTGTATCCAACCTGATCAAGAGAGCACAAAAGGGTTATTGAGGGATTTAATCTGTTTTCTTTACTTAAACATGAAAATTGGAAAATGTTGAAGGAAAAAAGAAAAAGATTTAGCTACTAGTATTTATGGAGTGTTTTTAGGTGTGAAAATTTACAGTAGCTTTCAGGTTGTGGTTGTTAATACAACTAAATTAGGATAGAATAGCATATAAAACGCCTTTTCTCAAAGTTTGATCCAACCACATTCATTTCCCTATTCTAAGGGAAAGGAAATGACATTAATACTGTCAGAGACTATTTATTTCTCAGATACTAAGGTTTATAAAATTCCTGAGAGATGAAATAAAAATTATTCATATTTTCTGTTTTAAAATACCTTTCACTTGAGAAATTCAGATGCTTGTTTAAAGTCAATGGTAAGCTGTTGTAAATTATATTATAAATTATATTAAGTTATATCAATTACAAATTAAATTATATTGTAAATGCCTACTTCACCAAATAGTTTAAACATTCACTGCTGCTGCCCAATGCTAAAAGAGAGTATTTTGTAGATAGTCTTAGAACTACAATTTTGTAATCAGAGGTATTAATGCTTAATGATAAAAAAGTGTCAGATAATTATGTGTAAATTGTTTAGTGTCTTTTGTCACAGTTTGATCATTTTTGAATGGTTAATAATGGCACTTACTGTATCAGATTACTGTGAGGATATTATGAGATAATACATGGAAAATGCTTAGAATAATACTTAGCAATGGCAAATAATAAATGTTAATGTATTTATCTATAAGACTATTTAAATCTTTACAACATAAGAAATTTCCTACCCTGAGACACTTTTAGACATTCTGCTCGTAGCACTCAAAACCTTTTCCTTAAACAGAAAAACAAACAAACAAAAACCCCAAACAAATAACATTATAACTTAAAAAAACATTCATGATACTGCTGGAACAACAAAAACATCAAAAACAAATTTTCTGTGGCTTAGCACAGTCGAATATTTCTTACTCATATAGCTGTCCAATGCAGATGTTCCTGGTTGGTGGACAGCCTCTCAGGGCTCATTACCGTTTTTTAAAAACCATGGTGCCAAAGCTACATACGTCACTGTTGCTTGTATTCTGTTTGTGAAATCTACTCATGTGACCAACTTCATTTCAAGAAAACTGGGATAATATAGTTTATATTTATGTTCTACCTCCATGTGACAGGGTACACTCCAATTTTTGATGGACAGCTAGACATATTTCACATAGCCTCCACTTAAACCAAATGTTTGAATCAGTGGTTCTTCTACATTTAAAGTGACATGGTGACTCATGATTATGGCACTTTGGCTCTATTTACATGAGAAAACAGCCCCCCCCCCAAATCTTTTGCATTTGGTCAAACAGCTGACTCTTTTGAGAACAATTTGTGAATAAGTTTGATAAATAGTGGAAAAAATAGATGGATTTCTCTATCGAATTCAGAAGAGTCAGAAAGAGCAAAGAGAAGAGCATTTAAAGACTTCTCACTGGCCCCTCAATGTGGCTGAAATTGAATTATTTGCCTACATTGATGATATAACTACTGCCCTGCAAATTTTCAGTGCATTTCCTACAACTCATATCTGCAGAGATTACAGTTGGTTGCTCTAATATAGGCATATTAATTGACAGTGTCTTCTGACATGCTAAGATCCTGAACAACATTCATCTTTATCTGAGTACTCTAGAAATCATATAATGATTTAAATTCTGTACCATATAAGTAGGTTTATTTTTAGAACTTATTCTTTCTTTTTTTATGGTTGCTGTTCTGTTCTTTTTTTTTTTAAATTAAGTTTATTGGGGTAACATTGGTTAATACAATTATATAATTTTCAAGTGTACATTATAATTTGACATCTATATATTCTATTGTGTGATTATCACCTAAAGTCCAGTTTCCTTCACTCCATCTACCTCCCCTCCTCCCCCATCTTCCCTACCCTCTGGTAACCACCAGTCTATTGTCCATGTCCATGAGTCATTTGTCCTGGTCATTTCTTGCTTTTAAGTTTATATCCCACATATAAGTGATATCATGTGATTTTCAGCTTTTTCTGTCTAGCTTATTTCACTTAGCATGATTATCTCAAGGTCCATCCATGTTGTCGCAAATGGCAGTATTTCATCTCTTCTTATGGCTGAGTAATATTCCATTGTATATATGTGCCACAGCTTCTTTAGCCAGTCATTTATCGTAGGACACTTCAGTTGCTTCCATGCCCTGACCACTGTGAATAATGCTGCTATGAACATGGATGTGCGAATATCTTTTTGGATATGGTTTTCAAGTCTTTGGGGTAAAAACTCAGTAGTGGGATTGCTGGATCATGTGGTAGATCAATTCTTAGTTTTTGAGGAACCTCCATACTGTTTTCCCTAGTGGCTGTACCAATTTGCAGTCCCACCAGTACTGCATGAGGGAAGAACTTAAACAGATTGCTTTGGCATTCATTGATAGGAAGCTCTGTCTTCTAAACAAATAACAGCTTTTCCTAGATTCGGTTCTGGCATATTCCAATCACCCAACCTCTGTTTACCCCACATTGATCTACATTGTCTCTTAACACTCTCTTTGTCCAGGTCCTTTATGTACATGTATAACCATTTATTACAGTCATGTTCCTGAAGGAGATGCCACCATATACTAGGAGACATCTGGACATGCTCAAATCCTTCTCATCCAAAGATATTCTCTATTCTCTTCATTTTCCAGGTATAACAGCTATTGCCCACCTATGCTTGACTATATCCATCCCTTGATTTTATTGGCCAATTGACAATCAAAATCCTTCTGTCTCCAGCAGCACTTTATATATATATAAATATGTAAGTGCTATAAATATATATATATATATATATTTAGCACTTAGGGTTGCTCTTTCTTACTCCTTATGCCAAGTGATTTGACTTCTTCCCTATATTCTTTCCATCTTCATACTTTGTGAGTTGGGGTCACAAATGCCATGATCACACACACACACACACACACACACACACACACACACACATAATCACAACTAGTTTGGCACGTAATCACATATATAGCTATAGCTCACAAAGGCAATGATATCAAGAGTGATAAAAAGTTACTCTGTAATTTTCAGTTTTCTCATCAGTAAAATCATAACAATACTATCTACCAAACATGGCTTTTGACAGAAATAAAGAGAAATGAATGTGAGGTGGTTAGCTCAGTACCTGGCACTAAGTTCTCATTTTAAAATTATTATTATTATTATAAATGTTACTTTAATTAATTTTAATTTCTTGTGTGCTTATTTGTCCCATCTGCTTTACCTCTTCCCTCTCCTACATATTGCATTCACACAGCTTTAAATTTCATTTATGTGTCCATAGCTTTAAGATGTGTTCCAGAAACCCTGGCAGTTATTGTGAGCTTCATTCAGGTCTGCATTTATGTCTGACTCAATATATCTAGTGAACTTCTCCAGTGATATTTTTCTGTAGATATTTCTGTACCTTATTTCCACACCCCACACCAAGTTTCTTTTCTCATTTTATTCTTATGCAATGCTATGTTATGTGCTATTATCATTTCCATTTTATAGATGAGGAAACACTGGGACTTGAGTGGAACCCACCAAAACACCCACTTTCCAAGGCACTTAGGGTTGCTCTTCCTCCTTTATGCCAAGTAATTTGACTTCTTCTCTACATTCTTTCCATCTTCATAATTTGCGAGTTGGGGTCACAAATGCCATCTAGAATTTTTTTCAAAGATGAATTTGCATTTCTGTCCTAGATTTTTTTTTTTTTTTGGTGATTTTTGAGAGGAGGATGTAGTAGATATTTTTGTATTTCACAGTCATGAATCTAGAAGCCCCCAGAGCTTCACTTTCAGAAGATGGGTACAGTTATGGGGGGCAAAAAGAAAGGCAACCAGAAAAGAGAAGTGAGTCAAGAGTCAAGAAGAGACATATTTCAAAGTAGATCCATTGGGCTCTGTACAATGGAAATACTTAGTAGGAAGTAGAGAAAGTGTGGACTTTAGTGTGAGACTGACCCAGGTTAAAACTCCAGCTATCACAGTCATTTGTGATGTGGAGTAAGTTACCTCAGAGCCTTAGTTCAATAAAGGTTAGTTTCATTTCCTTCTGTCCTCAGCTTCAGAATTACATGTACATACTTAATACCACGGATGTGGCCATTTAGCTGTGTTATGGGTAGAGTCATCTACACCTGCACATAATTAAGGTTCCTGCTAAAAGTTATTTAGCTGGTTATAGCGGTTGCTTGGTAGATTAGCTGTTCTTAAATGTTCTTCGGGCCACCTGCTGGATTTTATAGGTAGAATGGAGGGATAATTTGATTTTGATAGATTTATGCACAATTTGCACACATATACCATGATTAGTTATATTCATTTAATAGGCGCTTAACAAATGCCCTTGTAAAAGTGAGAAAATGTGGGCAATTTCTTAGTATATTTCATACTTTGTAAGAACATTGGCTGTGCTGATGAATAATTAATCAACTAATTGTTGCCCTGTTCGGTGTTCTCCATTTGGAAGTGAGATGAGTTCCTTTATACATGGTAATAGGCATTTAAAATCCTATTTCAGTTTAAGAGTGTAGATGTGAATTGTTTTTGTTCTATAGCTTAAGGGCAGAAATTGCTTGTGCAGAACCTCTGCCTCCTAAAAATCACCTATTCTCTCTTTTGCATGAAAACTTTTTGCATACATATTTGCATTCTATACCTATTATGTCTGCATCTTGATTGCATCCAGTTAAATTTACTAAATTTGAATGTACTGATTTTTATAGTTTTGTCTCATCTTTAGCATTACTAATATTTTTATTTTGTCTAAAATCAAAACACTCACAGTCTTAATCTTTGGTAAGCTTTTCTATCTGACTCATTTTCCAGATTCAAGCTTTGGAGTTCTTTTTTTTTTTTTTTTTAATTTTCAGATTGCTTAGACGTGACCCCCTTTTTGATGAACCTGTACAGGAGATTTGGGTGGGATAACATTTGCAACACAAATCTGGATCTATCCAAGTGAAACCAATTTAAACTTACTCAATTGCTGCAGCATTCCAGGGGCCCTGATTAAAAGCTCGTCCTGTCCAGGAGTTGAATACTTTCACTGCCACTTCAGGCTGTTTAAAGTTTTACATTATCTCTAGTGGTGTGCTTTCAGATTAAACATAATCCCATTAAGCAATGCTGCTGGCTTTTTGGGCTACATATACTGGGTTGAGTAATGCTCTACTGTTATTTGAGACTATGTGTCTTAATTCTTTATCTTGGATGGCTGGCACACTCTGGCAATAAACTTACATGTAGTAAGTATATGGATAGATTCTTCATTAGTAGGATTAAGTTTTTATAAAATATCTATGACTCAAATGTCCTCAGGCCACATTACACTTAAATTGCACTGGTTTAAATTCGAATCTGTTGAAAAAGTACACATTCCTCCATTTCTAGCTACTACTAGTTCCTTGAGGAGTCCAAACGGGTTTCTTAAGTATACTGACAAATCATTCTGATTTTCATTCTCCACAGTGGTTCACTTATGGTGACTATACACTCTACTCAGCCAACTTGTGGAGGTGTCATATATAAAGTTAGATGAGATGGATATCTTCCCTCATTTTTACTACCATTTCTGGTAGGCCATTTCTTCAATGGAAATAAAGATCTGTTGACATGTGTGTTTGGGTTTTGTTTCTTGATCCATTCTGCAACTCAGTGCCTTTTTATTGGTGGGTTCGGTCCATTTACTTTTAGGGTAATTATTGAAATATGAAGTCTTCTTATAGCCATTTTATCTTTTGCTTTCTAGTAGCTCAGTGTTTCCATTACTTTCTTGTCCTTGTGTTTCTGTTTTCTTTATTTTGCTTGGCTTTTATGGGTTTTGCCTCTGATTCTTCTTGTTTTATGTTATATTCTTCTGTTCTGAATCTTTGGTGTACGGTTACCATTACGAATATGTAAAGGATAATTATTTATATACAGTCATCCATTTTCTTTTGTACGTGCCTTATCTTCATTCTTCTTTGTGAATTTGGATCTTTGAATCCTCCTCTTTTCAGTCATTGTTATCTCCATTTGTCCCTATGTATGCTAAACGTTCATTACTATCTTGTTATAGCAATTCTCTTATTATTTAAGTTTATATTGCGTTGTTCTTAGTAAGAGTTGCACTCCTCTGCTTCTTTTTGTCTGATAGTCACTTTACTCCTAATTATGTGTGTGTTTTTTTTTTTTTGTCATTTTGTTTTAGGTGAGCTGACCCCTTTCAGAATTTCCTGTGGTACAGGCCTCGTAGTGGAGAATTCTCTCAATTTTTGTAGGGCAGGAAAGGTCTTAATTTCTCCTTCGTATCTAAAAGAGAGCTTAGCTGGATACAGTATCCTTGGCTGGTAATTCCTTTCACTATTTAATAGTTTCAATATTTGATTCCATTCCTTTCTGGTTTATAAGGTCTACGCTGAGAAGTCTGAGGATAATCTAATGGGTTTTCCTCTATAAATTACCATTTTCTTCTTCCTGGCTGCCCTGAGAATTGTCTTTGTCGTTGATTTTTGATAATACAATGTATCTTGGTGAAGGCCTTTTTGGGTTGAGATAATTGGGTGTTCTGTTGACCTCTTGAATTCCAAGCTCCAGCTTAATCCTTAGATTTGGGAAATTCTCATCAACTTTTTGTCTGAAATGCTTTCTAGTCCCTGCTCCTTTCCCTCACCTTCGATAATGCCCATTATTCTTATGTTTCCTCTCCTGATGGTATCAGCTAGTTCTTGTATTTCTCTTTCATTATTTTTCATTCTCGGTTTCTTTCTTCTTCCTTCTGATTTATTTCTAGATTTCTGTCTTCGATATCACTGATCCTTTTCTCCATTTGGTCACTCTGTTCCCCAAGCTTACTATTTCATTTTTCAACTCTTGCAGCATGTTTTTTTTATCCCAGAAGTTCTATTTGGTTCTTTTCTAGGGTTTCAGTCTCCTTACTTTGCTCATCTGGTTGTTTTTTCAATTCCTGAAATTGATGATATGTCATTCGGGAACTCGCTGAGTTTTTTCAGAAGTACAATCCTGAATCCTCTGTCATTTAAGTTGCATATTTCTATGTCTGTAAGCTTATTTTCTGGAGATTTTTCTCTCTCTTTCTGAGATGCCTTGTCACCTTGCTAGTTCATGATGTTTCATGGAGTTTCTCCACCTGAGCATTAATGGAAATGTATTCTGCTTTTTTTTTTTTTTTCTCCAGAAAGAGGATTTATTATATAAAGGTCTCTCTTTAGAATTTGAGAATTTAGTGGAAAGAACATGCTTTTCTTTTGGTTTCCAGTAGGTGGTGTCTAAGCCTCTTGGATCCCTGCTTTATATAAAGCTTGATAATGCCTTTATATAATGCCTTTATTTTCTTGTAGATATTTAATCACGCTCGCTTACCCTCAATTTCAGTCCCTTTCAATGTTAGTAACAGTTTCGGCAGTGTTTGCTCAGATTCCCCTGAGGCTCTGTGGTGATTGGTCTTGGAGGGTCTGGGAGGAGGTGCCCTTGGGGTTGGGGGTTGGGGCTGTGGCTCAGCCTTGGTTTTGCAACCACGGCTGGTAGAAATCAACTTATTTTTCTGCTGTCTGCTTCTCTGCTTTTTGCCCAGATAATTGGACCCTGTCGCTGGCTGCGTTGAACTCACAAACTCTCTCAGTTCAGGGAGTTTGCCACACCTTATCCCCTCCCCTCCCCCTACAGGGAGCTCCTGCGGCTGGGAGAGGCAGCTTCTTTATTTCTCCCAGTTCACTGCCTGACACCCAGGGTTCTGACCTGTGATAGCTCTTACACGCAGATCCCATGCTCAGACGTGCTGGTGTGCAGTTTGGGCGTTTTTTTGTTGAGTTTTAGATGTTCAGCTTATTATTGTTTCAAGGGAAGAGATTTGGGAACCTCTTTCAGTCCGCCATGTTTCCTTTCCTCTTTCATTCTAGCTTTAATTTGTATTTACTTGATGATTAGTGATGTTGAACATCTTTTCATATGTTTATTAGCCATCTGTTTATCCTCTTTGGAAAAATGTCTGTCAGGTCCTCTGCCCATTTTATTATTCAATTGCGTTTTATTTTTTGGTGTTAAGTTGTTTGAGTACCTTATTATATTTTGGATATTAATCCCTTACCAGGTGTATCACTTGTGAATATCTTCTCCCATTCAGTAGGTTGTCTTTTTTTTGGGGGGGGGGGGTGGTTTCCTTCACTGTAGAAAACCTTTTTAGTTTGATATAGTCCCATTTGTTTATTTGTTGTTGTAGTTGTTGCTTTTGCCCAAGGAGACATATTCAAAAAGATTATGCTAAGAGCTATCTATGTCAAAGAGTTTACTGCCTATGTTTTCTTCTGTGAGTTTTATGGTTTCAGGTCTTGCACTGTAAGTCTTTAATAGATTTTGAGTGTATTTTGTGGATGGTGTAAGAAAGTAATCCAATTTTATTTTATTTTTGTATTTATCTGTCCAGATTTTCCCAACATCACTTATTAAAGAGTCTACCTTTACCCCATTGTATATGCTTGCCTCCTTTGTCATGGGTTAATTGACCATATAAACAAGGATTTATTTCTGGGCTCTCTATTTTATTTTATTGATCTATCTATCTGTTTTTATGCTAGTACCACATTGTTTTGATTATTGTAGATTTGTAGTATAGTTTGATATCAGGGAGCATGGTATCTCCAACTTTGTTCTATCTCAAGATTTCTTTGGCTGCTTAAGAGCTTTTGTGGTTTTATATAAATTTTAGGATTAGTTCTAATTTTGAGAAAAATGCCATTGATGTTTTAATAGGGATTGTATTGAATCTGTATATTGCTCTAGGTCATAAGGACGTTTTAACAATATTTATCCTTCCAATCCATGAGAAAGGCAAATCCTTCCATTTGTTTATATCTTCTTCAATTTCTTTTTTCAGTTAGTCTCTGTGGATTCTTGCCCTGCACTTATTTAGCCCAGCTCTCGTTCAAAGACCTATAAGGAAACTCTGAAGATAATTTTGTTTCTCCCTCTGCCACTTTCCTATTTTCTAGGGACCTTATCCATAATTTTTGGTCACTGCAGCAGCCCAAACTTCTGTCTTCGCCTTCTCACCTCAGCTAAATTTTCATAATCTGCTTGGACTCTATCTTTCTACACCATGGTCCAGAAAGTGCTCTTGGACAAAAAGCTGGGTCAAATATAGGGCTCATCTCCTGTGTTTCACTACTCTTAATGGTCACAATTTTGCACTGGCTAATTTCCAGTGCCTAAAAGTATTTGCCTCATACAGTTTGTCCACTTCATAATTATTTACAGTGTGAGAAGAAGCCTGGTACCAGTTGCTATATCATGGCTGGAAGCAAGTGTCTCTTTGTTATTTATTAGTTACCTCTTCAAAGGTAACTACTTAAGTATTCAACACTAATCTCATTTTATTGTTGTTTTCTATTTTCTTTACCCAAATTACTATCATTCTAGGTGATAATTATCTATATGTACATACTAAAATATCCTGAGATATTGCAATCAGTGTGTGGTGGGTTGAAGGTTTTGTTGTCACTCAAAATACATGCAGTATGGATGTTAGTGAATAATGTTTTTCTTTTACTACATTAAGAGGAATTTAAGATGGATTGTTTAACAATATCTTTCTCAATTACTTGCATTCTTATACGCTTTCTTAAGTTGATGAGAGAAGGGTACATCGACAACTCTGTGAATTTTGTGTAATCTCACATATAACTGTGGAATATGTTTATCACATCATTATCTGTTGTACATATCAGGGGAAAAAGGTGGTTGAATCAATAATTTAGAATGGTTGCTCTAAAGAAGATTAGAAACTAATACATCATTTTTAGTTTATATTCTTTTTCTGTAAATTAAAGACAATAAGCTAATCTTAAAAATATTTAATTCACCTGTTATAATCATTAATCTTAGAAGTGATTTGTTGCTGAAATCATGAAAATCCACTGAAAATGTGTAGTACAGATAGATAAATCACATTTGAAGATCAAAGCCTTATGGGAAAGAATGTCTTTCAATGAGCTTTTAACAATTTTTAATCCCGAGCTGAAAAGGGGAAAAAAATAAGATGAAAGAAATGCATGCAAATATAAATTAACCAGTTAGAAAAAAAGTTCGATTTTTTAGATTAAAAAATAGAAATACTACCTTAGTCTGCAGGAAGATTTTTAAACAAATTTTATGATCAATGTCATTACTTTAAACAATAAAACACAAAACAACATTTGAGGCAACAAATTGTGATGGAAAAAGCACTGGACTCAAGAGAAGTGATGTGATTCTTAGATCCGGCTTTCTAGAGTGGGTCTACCATATCATTAAATCAGTCTGGGTCAATTTTTCCTTATTATCTATAAAGTGAACAGATATGCTAGATAGTTTTAATATTCTTATTACTCGTCATTCTAAGTCTTATTATTGTAAGCTGGGGAAAAGCCAGATTTAAATTTAATAAAATCCTATTTTAAGGAACTTTGCTTTAATTAGATATACTATTGGGGATAATTTTAAATAAATCTTATTATGGAGAAAACGTATCAGAAGCTATTCTTCAGTATTGAAATTTGTGATTAGAAATTTTATTATTTTCTGTTAATTGGTAACTACTATGAATTTGATAATCTTACTTAACACTGTCTTCCATATTAAATATTCAGTCAATCTGGCAGGCATTAGGTATATAAAATATGTTGATATTTATCACTTTTTTTTTTATCTTATAAATAAATTGGCCTGAACAGGTAGAGATGTAGATGTTCATTCCCAGTCATTCATATAATTTCACCCACACAGTTTTTATATTTAAAAGTGCCACAGGATCATGGTTCTGTCTTGCAATCCTATCCATAAATATGCTTTGGAATTGGCTTTAGTAGTTTAATTTTTCTTACTGTTGACATTCTGTTTTCTGAGATTCACATGGGATCTTGTTGCTGGCCTGCTAAAAAATAAATTTCCACTTGCTGCAACCAATTTTAATTTGCATGGTTTTATTAAAATATATGTAATAAAGATGTTAAGACTGTATGTCTTCACTGAGTTTGTATTTGCTAATTCAAAGTTTAAGAGAGTTCCATTAGTGCAAACAACAATTACTTTTTTACTATAAACCAATTTGTATCCATTCCACTTGCCTTTATCTGAATTCTACCTTTTAAACCATTCCAGCATTTGTTATTTCCCTAATGATTTAGAGGTTAATAATTTCCCTCAAGCAGAATGCAATGAAGGGAAGTGTGAAAAGAAGTCTCCAAGACTTTGGATACTCTTTTGTATTTGAGTTAGTTAAAAGGAGGAGACTCATCGGAAATTTAATTTTGGAAGATATGTTGTAGAGTATGCTGGTGGTTACCTGAGTAGGATGATGAGGAATGGTAAAAATAGTGATGATTTGCATGCTTTAATTTTTTTTCTATGTCAGAAGAAGAATTATTAAATATTGATTGCTAGATAGTCTCAGTAGAAAAATGGAAACAAAGGTAATGATTGCTGATTTGTGCAGTAGCAAGGGCTCAAGATATGAAACACATAAAAATGAAGCTGATGAGGATGGAGTTTTTGATTTGATAAAAACCACTAGAAATAGATATTGGAAACTAAACAGAAGTTGTACAGATCAATATTACATTGTTCTTTAATGTTTTATAAACATCTTCATATCAGTGTTTACATTAGATTCCCACAATAATCCTGTGAAACTAAGCTTGAGGTGTTATTTTATAATTAAGAAATCTGAGGCCTAGAGAATTTAGATGATTTGTCCAAGTACTCATACTTTTAATGTGGTAGATACAGCACTAGGACTGATATTTTCTCTCCCCAGTATCAGTGTTCTCTAACATGATCCAGTCATATGTATTTTCAAATACTTGGAGACTCATATTAAAATATTACATTAGCTTATCAGAATCTACAAGAATTAGTTCATCTAGGTAATTACTTATACCATATAGATGAGAACATTATTTGTTACTTTAAATTTTAATTTTTGTGGTGAAATATTGTAAGTAAAATCTTTAATTTTTTTTTAGTAACTGCTATTATTATGATATTAGTTATTATAAAGTAGTAGAACATTATGTATGAATATATTGAGGTACTGGGCTAAACAAACCACAAATATAAAACATAACAAGTGTTTTTAAATAATATTAATAACTGGCATAATACTGCCTATTAAGTTTTGAAGGTCACAGGTGCAAAACATTTGAATAGTTGATAAATCAGTATGAAACAGCCATTGACATTGCTTATACTTGCCTTTTCCCATTTATGGCAATAAAACAATCTAATGTTTCTTCTACTTGTTACTTCTCTCAAGAGACATTTTAGAGTAACTGCCTAGATGCTACTTCTTGTCAATTATTTTATACTTTGTATCACTTGAGCAAAACTTGTAGATAGAATACAAAAAAGACAGAATAGAAGCTTCATGTTTGTACCTCATGGGATGATGTGAACCAGCTCCAAGGAGTGGACTGGCAGCACTACATTGTAAGACTTTGCTCCCAGAGAGGTGAGACTCTTGAGGGTCAGTCAGCTTGATCCACAGAAATTGTTCCTTAGGTGAGAAGAATTTCTAGGCTGTTAGTTCCAAAGAATTGTTGAGTAGACGTTGTGTGTAGTTGTGGTGTATGGTAATGAGGAGAGATGTGGAGGAATCCAACTTGAATGGTAATTTGTCTTGTCAAGAGATGAGTGTTCTTGATTTGAATAAGAGGTCAGAGTGAATCTTGGAGCAGGTGGTAAACCAGGGGTAATGAAACTAAGCCAGAATAGGGAGAAGAGGGAAAAATCTGGAGAGGCTGACATAGCTATGCTTGTGAATGGTTATCTTGTGCTTTTATACTTTGGACTAGCCAATCCTTTAAAAATAGTTTAGGATGGGTCAGACAGAAGAACATGAAAAATGGTTTAGGTGGGCTGGCCTAGAGAAAGCTGATAATTTACAATAATAGTTTAAATGTGTGTATCTATCATGATCTCCTTTTCTATTTATGTCAGAAATTCAGTTATTAGCTGAGTCTCTTTATTCTGCTATAGCTGTGTCCTTATGAAAATATTCTGATAATTTGTTTTCTATACATCAAGGATCTTATTTATTTGGCTAATTTTAAAGTTCATTTTTAGTTATTCATTTATTTTAATTATGTTAAATGCTAAGTGTAGATAAGACCAAAATCTCTGTTTCAGAGGCTTGAATAGGTTCTTGTCTTTTTGAAAGGTAGATTAATGATCTTTGTTAAATATGGAGGGCATCTATGTTCATATTTATTTTAAAAATTTAATTCACTCACTGTGGATTGAACTGGCATCTTTCTAACCAAGACAGTAAAAATTAGCAAGGAAAGATAAATTTAAGTTTGCATGATTGGTGTCTTGGGCAACCTTGGGAGACATGTTCTTATTTCCATATGGAAATGCTTCAGTTGCGTTTATAAGACAAAATTTGATATGGCAACCCATTTTATAGCAGAGCTTTGATATCTGTGCTTTAGTTGTGATTTGTAAATATGCCAAATGAAGGGGGTGTTTTCTCCCAAATTTTCATTACCTATCAAGTGAAGGGATAACTCCCTAAAAGAATATAAGCTACTAAGATTTTTAATTGCTGATATTCTAGGAAAAGGCTTTTTACTATGTGTGCTTATGATTTCTGAGGTATTGTCTAGGGCTCTAACTTTCATTATCTGGCTGGTGATGGGAGCAACTACATCAATTTCTCATTTTCTGTGTTCTCATAGGAAGGGGTAGGATTTGTCCAAGTGTGTGCAACAGTCCTAGCATACTAAAAGTTTATGTTCCTGTCAGCTTCCTTGTTGGCGCAGTGTTTCTCTTTGTTATTTTTATCTACCATAATGGAAAAATACTGATTCTCTTTAAAAAAGAGTATTTAGGGCAATAACTTCAGTAATTAGAACTCACATACTCTTAAAATTCTACAAGTGACCTATGTGCTTAAATTTATAAAAAATAAAAATTGAATTTAATGATCACATAATAAAATTGATTTTTTAAAACTTTTAGAATGTGTTTAGAAAACTTTCCATTTCTTCCTTTCCACAGAAATGGAAGAAACAGTCTATTCCTGAATTTCAGTGCTAAAATATTGCCAGTTCTGTTTTTGCTCCTTATTCAACACTAAAATTAGATTTCTCATCATCTTCAAAAATATTTTTTAAAAGTCTGAGATTCCATGAAATCTGTCCAGGTATTCTTAGGTGTTGTTTTCATATACCACAGTTTTAATAAGGACATATCAGAATTGCATCTATCAAAAAGGAAACCTCAAGTAATATGAATATTGAAATTGTTTCAACAAATCTGCTAAATGTTTTTGTCTTTGAGGTTTAGCCAATATTACTATTTTTGGTAAGAATTCATAAGATGTTTTTTAAATATTGGCACAAGACATATTACTACTTTATTAAAAATATAAGGGAATAAGAAAGCAGATTGTTTTAATTTTGTCAGATCTCAGATATCTCTCCGAATTATCAACTGACACAAGCAGGTATGGGAACCAGCCTGTTCTGTCTCTCTGCCCCTCTTGCCAGTCTCTATGTGGCCTCTTCTGTATGTCCCTAGTTGTAGGACTTATGTTCAGCTAGACTTCAGGTGACTCCCAATCATGGTTGTTCTGCAGTTTAGTTGTAATTTTGATGTGGTCGTGAGAAGAGGCAAGCACAGCTTTTGCCTACTCCATCATCTTGACCAAAACCTGGGAAAATAACTCTTTTCATTGTAAGTTTTACATCACTGGTTTATAGTTTTTGATGGTCATACTATAGATTAAGAGTAGGCAAACACTATGAAATATAATGTTTGATGGTTTGGATTTAAATATTAGTGCATTGAAAAAGCTACGCAAAAGGGTTTTGCATTGACAATAGCAGCATAATAGATTGGTTACATAGTCTAGTCACATAGCATGAAGTAGTAAATGGTAATAATAGCACATCATATTTAACACTGGTTAATGCCAACATTGTTGGTTGTGTTCGGAGCCCTGGAAAAATCAGTGGTTGTTCTTCATTTCTTCTTAATTACATTTGGACATTGAAATATAATTTTAATGGTAGCTGTGCTATTATTTGTCTAAAAGGGCCTTAGAGACAATGGAGATCAAATAGTGTTAGGTTAGAAGTTACATGTAGTGTATGTTAATTTTATTTCACCATCAAATATTAGTTACTTAATTCCAAAGAACACTTATATAATAAAACATGTGAAAATAAATTCAAAGTGACAAGGTTTGATAAGGAATGGGAAGAAATAAACACATTAAGTGTTATTCTTGGTTACCCTACAAGCAGCACAAATAGTTTAGAGAACTATCACCAAAGAATGAAAAATAAGTATATATTTTTTCATTTTGGCTTTTACTTTTTCTATACTTTAATACTATGTGTGCCTTCTTCATGGGTATATCTTCCATAAGTGTGTACAAAAGTCAAACATGTTTGCATTTACTACTATCATATAATCCTGCGAACTCAACAAACTGGGAGCCGGATAATTCAGATATTTTTAAAATATTATCATACCAGTCATTATTATCAGGATGGCGATACTTAAAAAAAATATAATGATTCTACAATGCTGAGGCATAGAGTCTATCTTGCTAGTCATTCTTGAATTTGAGGATTATTCTTTTCAGTAGGAACATGAGACAGAGATATGGTCAGGCAGAAAATATATAAACCCATTACTAAGAAATCAGGAATAAACGCTCAACGTGTAAAACAAATATGAGTATATTTTATGCATAATGTAGAAATAGAATCTTTTTTTAAAGAAAACACAAACTTCCTGGAAAATATTTATTCAGGTTTTAAAAAAATATAGATTATATTAAGTGGTGAAAAAAATCATCATGCACTTGAGACGAATTTTGAAAGAATAGTTAATTTTTGTGGAAATTGGAGAAAACATGAGTCATCTAGTTATGTGGATTATATAAGAAAATGGGAACTGATTCTTGACTCCATATTCTAAAACAAGTTAGCACTGTATTCTACAAAGATGTCAAAGGGCTGGTCTCTTTCTCTCTCATTTTAATGCTCTGGTTTCATTTAATATCAATCATGACAGAAAAATAATTTCAGTCTGTTTCAGACTAGGTATTGTAATGTTAAAACCAGCTACACTATTAGGGAAACCATGTAGGCTTGGTAGAAATATAAGCCTGAAAATTCTAGCTTTTATAATATGATGATACTAGTTATTATGGATTTCAGAATTACACATGCATCTATATGGATACATTAAAATGATATATTTGATTGCAGTTCCCAACACAGAGCACATATATCTGCCTTTGGCCATCACAAGATGTTGTCAAAGTGAATTAGACCCTTAGAGTTACTATGTAAATGGCCGTTGCAGCAGTACTTCATAGATAATGCCTGAGTATATTTCAGTATTGCAACAGACAATTTCAGTAATTTTTTCTTCCACAAAACTAGATATGCCAGAAAAACACAGTTGCTAACATTGAAAGAAATGAATTTGAAATAAAGATGCAGCAAAGAACAATAAGCATTCTTCAAAAATGGTTGCATTTGCAAAGTGAAACTAAATATCAATGTCAATAAATTGATGTAATAGAAATTGCAGTGTTTTGTGGTTTCTTTCTGCTTCATTGCAAACATTAAGGAAAAAGTGTTCCTAGAAAAGCAAAACATTCTGAAGACATTCTGGAAATGACATGACTTTATCTATTGCTGGAAGATTGCAACTTTAGTCAAGAATGAGGTATTCTTCCTAAGAAGACAATTGGTATTTCATAGGGTTACTAACATAACTTTAAAAAAAAATTTAAGTACTTTACTTCTCTCTTTGCATTGACTTGGCTTTTATTCCAACCTACTTTTGGCATTCCACTTAGCTATTTGTGAAATTGTTGAATGGTGACCTTGGCACAGAAATTCTGACATACTTATAAGTGTTTAACCCTGATTCTAACCTCCAAGCTCCAACTCAATATACCCAACCTCTTCATCACTTGTGAAGCAGTAAAAAATACAAGAAAACATGTTAGACCATTATTACTATTCTAATTGTTGTTACCTTTCTATGAAACTTCTAAGAAAATTCTTCATGAATTTCCAAACTTCTAGAGCAAATATTTTAATAGAATATTAACATAAGAAGAACAGATTGATCCTTTGGTCGATCATTAACTTGTGTCCTCTTGAGTTTAAGAAATGGAGTGTAATATATTTTATGACTCTTTCCTCAAGTTGTTAAAATAAGGCCAAGTCACTGAGAGGAGTAGGTGCAACAATGTCTCATCATGTAGGTCAAGGACAGAGGAGAAGTGATGGACTCTCTACTTACCATCTGTTTTAGGGGTGGTACCTTAGTTTCCTAGGAGTGGAATGACAAATTACTACAAACTGGATGGCTTAAAATAACATAAATTTAGTATTTCACAGTTTTGGAAGCTAGAAGTCTGAAATCAAGTTGGTCCTTTGTAGAAGCTCTCCGGATGAATCTGTTTCATGCCTAGTTTCTGGTGGTTGCTGGCAATCTATGGCATTCCTTGGCTTGTAAAGGCATCACTCCAAATCATATCTCTGTTTTCATATAATGTTCTTCCTGTGTGTCTCTCTGTGTCCTCAAATGACCATTTTATAAGGACATCAGTCATTTAATTTAGGGTGCTTTTTAATCTAGTATGACCTCATTTTAACAGATTACATATGCAAGCATCATATTTCTTAGTGAGGTTTCTTTCTGAGGTTTCCGGTAGACATAAATTTTGGGGGACGTTATTCAACCCAGTACACAGAGGGGTAGCTTTAAGTCAAGTCTGTCTTTCTTTGATGAAATTTTGAGGCGGACATGTTTAGTGTTCACTAATGTCACCAATTCTCCTTACCTTTTTTGTGCTTATGGGAAGCAACATTTTCTGGTCCCTTTGTACTGGGTGGGGTCTATGTGACTAGTCCTTTCCAATAGCCTGTGACTAGGAGTGCTTGGAATTACTTTGGGATTTAACTACTTAACAGCTGGTACGGGAGTTTTTTGCTTGCCTCTTATTCCAGTGAAGCTTGAAATCTGGAGTTGAGAAAGACATGCACAGCATGAAGGTTGTCTGGATGGTGGACCTTATCTGAGTGAGGAATAAACTTTTGTTTATTATGCTACTGTGATTTTGGTGGTATTTGTTGCCAAAGCAAAATCTAGGCAGTTATGACTAATATAAATTTCTTCAACTTCTAAAAGATCTTTGAATATGAATAAATAGGTCACAGATTAATCAGTAGTCTGAGCTTGAAACATATATGGTCTTAAACACAAGGTTCTTATTTCAGCCATGTTTCTTCTTTCTTGAAAATTCAATTCCTTTCACAATAATTAGTTGAACACATTTATATTGAGAATTGTCTACACATATGTTTTTAGAAAATGTTTGATTTATATTACCTTTTGAGTCTCTGCATTATAGACAAATAAAGCCAAAGACTGGTGCTGAACGCTTAAAAATCTATTTGTGCTAGGAGAGTATGTCACATATTTTTGTCATTTAACTATTATAAAATTCCCAGAGATACCACTTTGGCAGGAAATGAGACTTTAAAAAATGGTGTTTCTGTATCAAACAAAAATTTGTTGAGCCGTGCTTTAAGTCCTAGAACTTAGTTTCAAAGGAAAAGTTTTTATTATTGAACACAAAAATGGTAATCTATAGACAATTTTACATTGGCTGCAAAGAATGCTGTGACATTTCAGACATATGTCCAACTTCCAACTCCATAATGAGTTTATTTTGAGTCTATTTATATACAATTCATTTGAAGGGTAAAAATGAGAAGTTATACATAAATGGCAAAGGTCCAAAACTGATGTCAGTTAAGCCATGATTTTATGTGTAATACAGCCTCCTACTGGGATGTCTGAAGCTCTTTCTAAATGTTACAAAAAAACTCAGCACTAAAAGACTATGAAAAAATTAATTTAAAATGGAAAGAATACGTTTATTCTCCAACTAGATTGGCCTAGAAAATGCTTCAAAGGTTGAAGGGCAGTGTTAATTGAATAGAATATGATCATCTGTGGAAGAGCTAAATCTAACACAGTATAGAAAATAGTCTGAGTTGAGCACCCTCCACAAAACTGGCTGGTTAAATGTCTTTGTTACTGTGTCACAAGGCAGAATGTCAAGGATGTCCCTCTGCTCTCAAAATGTTCTTTATCTCAAAGACCCTCAGAAAATGCCTGTGTACTTACTGACATGAGTGACTTGGAAAGGATCAGGTCTCCTAGAGGCCTTAAAACCAATCTGGTCTCTTGACATCTCTCAAAATGAAGATGATCTTGAGCTCAGAAAGATATTGCGTTACGCGTAATAATCTCAACTACTATAAATTTGTAGAGCTCACTGGAATCTACTTCATAACATATTCGCAGTTCTGAAATTTAACCCAAATTCTATTCAATAAATATTTACTGGCTGTCTCTCATGTATAAGATGTTTTCAGAGTTGGGTATACAATGATTAATCTTACAAATGTGGTCCTTCTGTTAATGAAGCTCAAAGTCAAATGGAAAAGCAGTCATCGTATAAACAACCAAAAATATAAAAATTATAATTATGTTTTATGAATGCTTTCATAAAAGATAAATACAATAAATGATGAACTCCTCTTTATATCTTGTCATCTCATAAAGAAACTCATGCTGATGATACTTTGGCTGTTTGAAAGACCCTATTTTGAATTGCAAATAAATCTTTATTCCATATATTTAGTCTACCTTTTCCTGTCAACATATACAGTTTTGTCTCTCTGAAATTTTAATTGCTACTATTGAGGATGTGTGATTTGTTTTTTATTTAAAACCTAGTGCCAGTCCTGGCAAATGTCTGCTTTTCCAGAAAAAAAAAAAGGAATTTAGCAACATCATCATAAAATCCTCTCTCATCTTCAGTTACAGTTACTCTGAAGTACTGAGGACATGGACTATATGTCATATATTTTTAGATACTTCACGGCACAGAGCTAAATGCTTGTCAATCGGAGGTACTGATAGGTGTTGGGTGAATGTGAGAAGGGGGCATTAAACACCATATTTTATATGAAATGATGGCTTAAGAAAAGAAAAAGTAACAGGTGTGTAGAGGGAGGGATCTGACTTCATATCTTTGACAGTGATTTAGAAAAAAGTGGCATTTGCATAAATGTTAAAATACTTTAGAACACTTAAAAGGTGTCTATTAAGAACTCGGTTCCTGCTAACTTGAGGAATTTCAAGTGATTGTTGATGACATTTGAATTCACAATGATTGTTACTGAAAAGCAGTTTAATGAGTTACTGTTATTGAGATATACAAATTGGAAAAATTATTAGAGAAATGAAATCTGTTCTGTCTTGATATCATGTAGAACTTGGACATATACCATTTTTAAAACATACTTTTTATTTCTCTAAGTGAAAAATATCGTGCTTAATAATATAAAACTCCTTATAGTGGTGCCGCCTAAAGATTTCTTACTGGTCTCTCTGGATTCCTGATTCCCACTGCTTGAGCATGTATGCTATCCATGCTACATCTTATATGACCACTCATATATCTTAATTCTTCCAGTCCACAGGCAACTCACAGGCTCTATTTAATGTTACAGACAATCAACCAAAATCCCTTCTTGCTCTGCTGAATTCTGATCCTATCTCTATTTGACCCTAAAACTAATTTATCCTCATGCCTGGTGGCCTTTAGCAGCTTTCTTCTCTTTGCCAATCTAGACATTTCCTAACTAGCTTTAGTGGACAGTATGTCCTTCAGCTCTAACTTTGCTGTACCTGATCTTATTTCTAAGTTTACCTTGATTTTGGTATCTATGACATGACTGACTCTTGGCTGCCATCTGATTATTTTATTTTTCTTCTATGGTCTCTTCCTTGACTTTTCCAGGTTTGATGACCCGTTTGTGAATATTCTCCACTTTTATGTATAGTGCTGGCAACAAGATAATTAGCGTTGTTAAATAAAGGTAAGTCCTGAGACTTCTGGCACCTAAAAATTAGTGCTTGAATTTGTCACATTTTTATCATTTTTCCTGAGAAACCAAATGTTTTCTTTTAACTGTATGGTTTAAAGGTATAAAAATTCCTTCTGTAAATAGGTTTACAGCTAAACTCTATTAGTAATGATTAGACATTAAGAAGGGGCTGAATGAAAACTAGAGCATCATTTAGGCTTTAAATTAAAATGAGAAAACAGATCTCTTTGGATTACCAAGGGGATTTACCTTCCTAAATGTTCTGTAGGTAGTTTAAACTAAACACTCACAATGGGGTAATACTTTGAAAATTAGCGATGTACTATTTTATTTTGCCTTTTAGACTGTAAGACAATTGTCTTAGTTTACCTGAGGCAACAATATGCCTGAGAGAGATTAGGATTTGTTACAGAACAAATGCAAAGAGAAAGTACTCAACAATTTTTTTAAAAAAGGAGAGAGAAATAAAGAAGTATATTGTAAGAAAGTTTTCTTGGCGTCGAAGGTAGTGCTGGCAATTTCCTCCCATAATGATAAATCAAACTAATTAGCTATTCTAAAAAGAAGATTTCCACTATTTTTATATTCCCCATATTTGCAAATAACTCATTTTAGAGTAGCACTTCAGAATTCTCCTATAATGTACAGAACATAACTTAGCCCTCCATGAAGTCTTAGCCCAGTGGTTTTTGAAAAGAAGAAATGAGAGATAAAGAGAAAAGTAAAGCAAACACAGTGGGTCCACATTTTCCCTTCTTTGAGCTTTGACTCAGAGATACATTAGAAAAGAGAGAGTACTAACAAAGTCAGGGGAGACTCCTGTTTTCCATTTGAGACTTCAGGAAGAGGACACTTGCAGAGGGTCCTGTAAACAACTGGTGAACAGATGGCCAGTGTAGCCTATTAAGGAAAAATATGGTCCTGAGGATTGGCTTTTCTAGGACACCCTTGGTTCCCATATAAATCTTACCAGAAGGGGGTTACTATTTTGGGGATGAACTGAGGACTGTAAAGAGAATCACCCTAACCAGGACTGAATAAGTGTTTCATGTAGACCTCAGAGGTTTCTGCAGCAAGATCTAAGGCGAAGGTAGTCAGGTGTAAATACCACAAGAAGCAGTGCTTGTATCACAAACATGACCTCTGAAATATATTAGCCATAGAGTTTAGCATCAGAAGAGAGCAGAGCACCCAGAATCCAGGAGGACAGAGGGCATTGTCGAATTGCTAGAAGAGTGAGAGTGAGATGACATGAACAGCAAAGGATTTTATGTTTCCTCTCCCATATCATAAGGCTAATAAGCCATAATCCTCTCCAGCAGCAAAGAATCAATTACTGAGCATATTTTATCTAAGAGACCCTATATTCAAACTAACCTTTAACTAGATTGCACATTAGTTATTATCTTTCCTTTTATTTTCCTCCTCACTAATCAGAAATGGACAGGGCTCTGGATACAGTCCAGATTACAGAAAAATATACAGAAATAATTTTTTTCAATAAAGGCCTAAATGCTACTATTTGGCAACATGACTACACGTACCTGAAACAGAGCTCATGTTTTATGATAACATGATTGGCTTTTCTTCCTATTTCCCTTATTACTACCAATAACACTTATGTTCTCTCTGTCATTCAGGCTCAAAATTCAGAATCATCTTTTAATTCTGTTTCTACTTTTCTTTCAACATGTAAGTTGTTAACTTTTGCAGGTCTAAAATTTTTAACATTGCTTTGATTTCTCCCCTTTTTCTATTTCAATCGCTTCTTAATTGATCTTTTTACCTCATGACTCTCTTCCAATCCTTTCTGTGCATGACTGCTAAATTAATCTTCTTAAATGAAGATCCGTTCCTATCTGTTTCCCACTTCTGAAAGCATTCAGTAGTTTGTCGTTATCTTCTAAATTACATGAGAACTTCTCAGTCCTATGAAGGCCTCTTGCAAAAAATGACTGATACTTACCTTTACTGTTTTATCCTCTCTTTACCGCTATAAATATTCAGTGGAATGTCCAAAGTGGAGTACTTTTTTTTCAGTAGGGTGTTGTGGGATTTAAGTCCTGGTACTGTAGCTAGCGGTGATCATTTTGCCTGGAATAATCTCATTTCCACTTTACCATTTTCTTCTCCTTAAATTTCTAATGTGTAAATCTACTCTAAACCTCACAGTGCCTGACCTTTAATGCATATAACGGATGTTTGGAACTATTTGTTGTATTAAATGTACAATGTGACAATGGCAGAGGTTTTACCCTTGATGATGAGTGAACATAGAGATCCAAGAGAACATAGATATTATCCTCTAGGGACAAAGGAGAAAGAGTCACAGGAAAAATAGAAAAAAGTTTTGACAGAGTAGAAAAATAATGAAAATAAGTTCTGAAAATTCCTGTTGTGACTCTGGAGAAGGCCTTGATGATGGTGCTGGGGATATGAAAATACACATAACAATTTGGATGCAACTAAAATTTGCCAGGAGCCTGTATATCTGTAATAGGGATGGACAATCAGCATACACTAGTATCAGGAAGGTAAGCCATAGAGGAGATTATAGTTTAGAAATTAAGAAGTTCGCCTTATCTGGAACAACTTTCCTCATCTGCAGATATTTCAAATGAATGACTTGTTCACAATGCCAACCATCTGCTATCATAGGAATGGAGAAAAGGAGATTTTCTTTCTCTGTCAGCTACAGATTACACGTTAAATGTTGTGTTTTTGTATGTAAAGCTTTTCAATGTATTTCTGTGCTTTCAAAAGAATTTAGTTTAAATGACTCAAAGGTAGGATACAGGCTTTAGTCTGCTAATGCACACTGGGAGCATCTAAAGACAAGGTAATTTTCTGAGCTGAAACAAGATTTTGAGTTTTACTGAGAGAGGAGAAGAGAGAGGAATGTGTTTTTATGGCTTGGGCCAGGTTAACAGTTTTTAATTTACATGCTGCAAAATTTGCAGTTGAGGGTTGTACTCATTTTCATGCCACCTGCTCAGGATTGTTGGTACAATTTTATCTTGAAATTCTCAGAATAGAACTTAATGAGAACATCTTTTGCAATGCTTATGGTTGATCAGTAAGTCAATGTTCACAAGGTAGGGAACAATAGACAAGGATCAAAGGCTAGCCAGAAACTAGGGACTCTCTTTCATGTCTGTTTTAGTCATGTTATAGTGCTAGCAGGCCTTTCAAGTTGTGTACGTGAAAGAAACGTCCCACCTCTTGATTATAATACATAGGCCCTGTTAAAAAACAATAAACAGAAAGAGATCATTCACAATGTAATAAGATGGAAAATTTCTTTTAGTCAGTGGAATTCTCCTAAGGGAAAATATTCATTTCTTGAGGAAAACAGACACAAAAACTGATTGACCTGTGGAGGTGAAGTGTGAGACTACATGTACATGCTTAAGAGAAAAAATATAGAAGTGTGCTTGCAGTCTCCAGAGAAAAGGGGGAGGTGGAGAAAGAAGGACAACATAACAAAAAGAAGAGAAATGAAACATCTAGACTGGGTTTTGAGTTGGAGAAGAGCCAACATAAATCATAATGCAATGTGTCCAGGAAGAAAATTTTGCATCTAGAAATACTGATATTAATTTTTAGGTTTGCTGTGAAATATAGGATGTAAATGCCCTCCTCTGTGTTTTTCATGGAACTGATGGTTCCATAGAATCTCTAAAAGTCTGCTACATTTTGGATAGTAGTGTACTTCGGACCTGATTCCTACCTAGGCTCCAGCCTTATCTGTTACCTTTTGTAGCCATGCACTTTATGATACAGCAACAACAAATTCTTGGTGGTCACATGTCCAGTGTATGCTGTTTTCCTTCTGTCTATAATGCCTTATTCTCTCCTTCCTTTTAGACTTTCCCACTAACCCCTCCCACCTTGAGAACCCACAAATATCACCTATAACATTGTTTTTGAAAGAGGAGGTGATGTTTTTAAACAGACTAACTCATCAAACTTTATAGGTGGTTGGTAAACATAAAATATATATGTATGTATATGTGTATATATATCATGTACACATTAACAAATGTATTTATGTACGTACATATGTATATATAAACGCATTCACAAATACGTTTATAAATATATATGTGTGCATTTATCTATCTATCCACAAATATCTGCTTTGTGTCATATCCCCTATTAGATGCTAGATATATGATAACATAAGATATGCAAGATCCTACCTTCGAAGAAAATATATTCTAGAATATATATAGCAAACAGTGGCTAGTTCTCTTTATTGAAAGGCATATGGAGGCATAAAACCAGTGTCTAAAAAAAAAAAAACCAAAAACTGACTTTAAAAGGTAATGTGTACGAGTTGCTTTCTTAAAATATTCTATTTAAACCAATCTTTTTTTTGGATTATAAAATCAAGGTAATCATTCAAACTCATTAACATTTAGAGTGACTTTTCTTGGATTAGTAATTAATGAAAGTAAATATTTTCTATGTTTTTGAAAATGATACATTCCTCATATATTTAATTTAACCTTTAAAATATGAATTAGTTGATAGTTTTTCAGTGTAGGCAACTGAGATTCACATTATGAAACTAAAAATGTGGCAACACAAGAAGCATTGGATGGATATTGGATGAGTAGGAACTATGAATTTGTCCAGATTCTCCCTGTCCTGCCCCACTGAGGTGTGACTCTAAACAAGGTATCTACACCATTTGAATCCAGATTCTCTGTCTGTAAAAATGACAAAGTTGACCTAAGTGATTTCCATTTCTACCCAAGCTAAATTTGTAAATTTTGATGAAAAAACAAATAATTGAAAATCTGTTTTCACCAAATTTCAAATGTATACTCTATATCAGAAAAATCTTTTAGGTATATAACTGAACTTCATCTGTTCAGTAGTGAGCAAATGACTTTAGGTTCATTATTTTTATGAGCTAGAATAATGGGAGATCATTTTGCCGATATAAAAAAATTAATAATCATTATATATAAAGTAAATCATAAGAAAATATGGTCATTGCTAAAGATCATATGCTAAGATAATAACACTTTCTGAAAATGTTATATGACCAATGAAAGAGTTAAATTTCATAATGTTTTGTCTTTTAGATAGATTGCCATAACTGGATTAAAACATAGGATAAATTTTCTGAGTAGTTTAATCTTTCTCTGCTTTTCTTTGTTTATCTGCATCTTAAACTATATGCTATTTATATAGACTAGTAATGATTAGAGGAGTACCAACTGATGAGCTTTCTTCAGTAGTACTTACATCAATACATTAAATAATCTTGCTAAATAACTCAAATTTATAAAAGTAATAGGATAAACAAAGGAAAGATTTTAAAAAGTGGTAAAAACTAATAGCACTTGAATTATTAGAGAACAAGAATAAACAGAGTATGTATTGAAAGTAATTGAGGAAAATAGGTATACTTTAAAAATTCCTTGCTCACAACTAACAGCAAATATTCTGGTCACTATCTTTAAATATGCAGAAAATAAAACATATCTACATAGTATTTTATATTTTAGTCATGAAATTAAAAATGAGTGTCATAGAACAGATCTTGAGTAAATCTCAGGGAAGGGGAAGAATATGAAAAAAAAAAATTGGCCCCCAAATCAAAACCATCTGGTGAAGCCATGAATGACTAAGTTGAACAGCAGGGGAGTCTACTGTTAATCATTTCTGTGGTTAACTGAGAATTCTATAGAGAATATTTTGAAGAGTAGTATTACAAGTGCACTGACCCAAATAAATTGCTTATGAAAAAAAGCCAAAATTAGTTAACAGATACTGTTTTTCTACCCAAACTAATATTTTTAAGAATTGGTAGAAAAAAATTATTTGCTTACTGCTGTAATAGAGATATTTCCTCTAAGTTTTAAGAATTCTTCGCTTGATTGTGTTTTTGATAGCATTCCAAGAGGATGGAAAAATTTCCTATGTCCTACTTTTAGTAAAAACTGGTAGATATCTGTTACTAATGCTTGAGTTCTGAATCAAAAGAAAAAAGATCAATCCTAGTAATAGATAAACTTCTTTGAAATTGAGTACAATGAAACTTTCTTTATAAATTAATACTTTATGTTGCTAAATGTCCTCAAGAATCCATTTTTTCCCTGCCTTTACTTTCTTTTCCTTTCTTCTCTCTCTCTCTCTCTCTCTTTTTCCCTCCCTCCCTTTTCCTCCTCCTTTTTCTCTTTTCTTTTTTCTTTTCACCATAATAGAAATCCATTAGTTTAACTTACATAGAGTTGTAATACCCAACTGCAGACTTGATTCCTCACCCTTCATAGCAGCTATGGGATTAAGTCTGGGTCAAATAGGATGTAAGTACAAGTGATGTGTGCATCTTCAGAGTCATCACTCTGAGGATGAAGTCACTTACTCTGAAATTCCTCTTTTCTCTGTCTCCAATTCACATAGAAGACAATATCTTGGATGATGATATCTTGGAACATAAATTAGGACATAATCCTATGAGCAAACTTATATCCATGAATAATTTTCTGTAGTAAACTTACACCACCAGTGTTGACCTCTTTCTTCTGATAGAATATGATAAAATAATCTTCAATCTTATTTAAAATAACTGTAGTTAGGATCATTTGTTATAGAGATTTATCTTGTATCTCATTTCATAAAAATTTGGTATGATACATGAGAGACTACAATAATAAATACTCAAAATATTTATCATTGGTTTAGCAATTAGGTGGATAGTGATAAGGAAACAGATATTGAATATTGAGATGCTAGTAACCTATTTTATTACAAAGAAAACCAGTAGGAAAAATGCAGTCTGCTAAGTAATGTATATTTATGGCCCATGAAAATTCTTATATTGAAGCTCTGGTTCCTAGTGTGATAGTATTTTGAGGTGGGGCTTTTAAGAGGCAAATAAGTCATGAGAATGGAGCCCTCATAAATTAGATTAGTGTCTTTATAAGAGGAAACATGAGAAAGATGGTCTCTCTCTACCATGTAAGGATACAACAAGAAGACAGCCATCTGTAAACCAGGAAGGTGCTCTCGCCTTAGATTTCCAAGCTCTGGTTCCTAGTGTGATAGTATTTTGAGGTGGGGCTTTTAAGAGGCAAATAAGTCATGAGAATGGAGCCCTCATAAATTAGATTAGTGTCTTTATAAGAGGAAACATGAGAAAGATGGTCTCTCTCTACCATGTAAGGATACAACAAGAAGACAGCCATCTGTAAACCAGGAAGGTACTCTCACCTTAGATTTCCAGCCTCTAGAACTATGAGAAATAAAAGTTTGTTGTTTAAGCTACCCAGTTTATGGAATCTTAATAAAGCAGCCCAAACTAAGACACGACCTGTAAAAAAACTGGAAGGCAGAAAACATTGAGACTATTGTTTTAGAAAACTAATTGGAAGACTCAGAATATTGGTGAGTGGTGGTGGCTCCTTGTTTCTTTTAGAAAGGTCCTACAAGATAAAAAGGAGCTCATGTGTGAACAAGCCATTTTGCAAGTAGATATTGAAGAAAACAGCTTTCTTAATGGAGATACTTTCTACCTGTGGCATGCTATCTACTTCGACTGGCAGATATATGGGTTCACTGGGCTGGAAAAATCTTCTTTTGTGCTTCAAACAGCAGAAGCTGTGTCTGTCCTTCAGAGTCTTTCTTTAAACTCTCCCAGTAAGACTTTTAAGTCAAACAATGAGAGCAGCCCAGGGAAAAAGTTCAGATTAACTCCCTACTTGAAGTCCATATTTTTAGAAGACCTTAAACTAGCTAATATTAAGTTAAAGGTGAGAGGGAGAATTCAAGCACAGATGCAGTAAATAATAAAATATCTCAGAGGCTTAAGAGCTATTAATAATGACTTTTGCCTGAGTTTTATATGAAGCAAGTAGGCTAGAAGCGTATTAAGTTTTTGAGGGACCTGTATTGCCATCAAAGCCACAAGTCTCACCACCAAGAGCCAGTGATTATTCCTAAAACAGTGCTCATGGAGGCTGTACTCTCAATGCCCATTTCAGTTTTGACAGTAATGGACAGAAAAATATCCAATTCTACTCTAGAAAAAAGAACCGGGAGACTAAAGAAAATGGACTAGAGAGTTTCTCCCAGAGATCAGGACAAAAGTCATGGTGAGCAGTGTACTCCAGTACTAGAATAAGTATCTTAACATTATTGTATACCATATTTCTGTCATTTCTATGCATCAGTGACTACTCCCACTCTTCCTATTTTATTAATAAGAGCTTATCGTGGTGGTCATTCTGTTCCAGCTTCACCGTTATATCCTGGGTGTTAAGGGACATATGTAACTTTTGTATTCATTTATGAGTTACCAGAGTACAAAGGGCAAAGTTCAAATTTGACAGAGAGGAAAATGTAACACCTAGTTTAGCCTCAGTTTTTATGTGGATGGGATAACTTCAAAGAATTTTGGCTATCTCATTTGGGGAAGGAAAGAATATGGTCTTCATGTGGGAGGAGAGTACTCATGGAAGGTGGCCAGAGGAACAGACTGAGTCAGACTCTTGACCAATATCTGTTCCCTACATTTTCCTTTTAATAATAGAATCTTTGGAGTTTTAGCTAGTTACCTATGCACCTAGCTTACAGATTTACATCCAGTTTTCCTTAAAGCTAAGCTTAGCGTTGTGTTTAAGTTTGACCAGTAGGATAGACGAGGAAGTTATGTAACTTCTGAGGTGTTTCCTTAAAAATAAGGATGTTTCCTTTTCTCAATTATTTGTTAGGTTGTGTACAAAGGATGATCCAGCTTTGACAAGAATAACACCTTAGGGTATGATGGAGCAATAGGAGGAATAAAACTGCATTCCTGAATGAGCTAGGAAAGCAGAGCCACCCCAAGCAGCTTGGACCACTTAATTCTGGACTATTAACTATGAGAGAAATAAACTTAGAATTTAGGCCCTTTTGTATTGAAGTCTCTTGTTGTTGCAGCTTATCTGCATCCTAACACAATATATAATTTAACCTAATAAACCTATGTCTGTTAAGGGCATTTAGGATTGTGAAATAAAACCAAATCTGTAAAGATATATCTCTGCAAGAAAAATAGTAAATTTTTACAGAAGAGGCATGGCTAAAGACTATTTCTAGTAGAAGCAAGGAAAGTATCAAATAGTTTCTGGGATACCTGCTGTGATATATGCCTTCAATACAGATGTTAGACTCAGGCACTTTTTATTTAATTTCAAAAGGTGTACCATATGTACACCTGTCTCAGTAAATGATCATATTTTATAATTATAAGACTTTAAATCATCTGTCAGACAAATCCAGATGCCATATAAGTCAAAACCTTCAGTGTTGAAACTCTTCTCAAAAATAATTTATACACCTGGGAAATCAAAGTTAATGATTTGGAAAATATTTTTGAACTGCTCTTATATGCCCAAGATGGTACAAAGTCTTGAGGACATAGAAAAGGATAAGACATTGTATGTACAATCGAGGATATTTCACCCTTGTTGAAAATATAAAACTAACCTATTTTATATAATCAAAGAAGCATTTGCTATTAAAAATTAATATTTCCAGTTATAATTCAATTAAAATTATTAGTGTTAATATGTGATATTCTATTAAGTTAAAAATAAGTAACTAAGACATATTTCCTCTCATGAAAAATCTTATAATATGGATAGGGGTGGGTGATTAATGGTGGGATAGGGTAAAGAGAGATGCAACGATAGTTTCACAGAGACACATAAGTACACAAATAATATAGGGCAGATGTCATAAAAAGAATAAATAAAATGTTGTATTAGGTCCATAGATGAACTGGTAAATTATAAATACGAAATATGGTGTTGGGAGAATGGCTAGAAAAAGAAAACATTTATTCATTCAGCCTTTCAACAAGTTTTTTTAAAAAGCCTTTATTATATATATATATATCTATGTATATATATAGATAGATAGATATAGATATAGATATATATATATATTCTAAGTACTAGACTCCGCTCATGGCCACAAGAATGTTTGCCGACCAAGAGTTTAATTCTATAATGCAGCTGCTCAGACGAGGTGCTCGGAAATCCCATGTAAGTGGGAAGGCATAGCTCTGCTCTCAATGAGCTCATAGCTAAGAGGGGAATAGGTGAAGGTAAGAGAGCATTGTTGATGGAGATGAGGTAAAATGATAAACAGAGACAAAGAAAAGGACGGAGTTAGGGGAGGATGACAGTACTGTAACCACATTTTGACAAATTAGGTGAAATACAGAAATAGAATAGCACTGAACCATTAATTACTCAGTGTTAAACATTGGGAATGATATACTATAAATAGAAATATAAATAATATTCGAGAAGCCCATAATTTATTGTAAAAATCAGAATTAAAATCAAATTATTATAAAATACTTAGATAAGTATTATAAGCAAAGACAAATGCAGTGTTATAGGAGCAGAGGGGTCTGAGGACTTAAGGGAGTCAGTGATGGGGTTAACAAATTGTTTACTCAGTACCTACTATTTTTGACTGACTGAATGATTTATATTTATGGTCCATTTGGTCTGCTCTAGTTTGTGGGTGGGGAGAGCAGAGGGAAAGTGATTGATTGATTTAAGAAATATGTCTGTAGTGTCAAAGTATACCAGGACAATGACAAAAAAAAGAGCACCCACGTTTGAACTGTAAGAAGGAATTTAGTGTTTGTTAATTCTTTGGGCTCTCTTACTAGCCCAAAAGACCTAGATTAAAATAGGGATTGTACCCCAACTGTCAGATGAATTTTCATCTTTTAATTTCTATAGCTGTCTATGCTACTTTTGTGTTAATTTTGGTGTAGTAGTCAATGCTTCTTTGAGTTACCCTAAAATAATACATTCACACATAAATAAAATTAGTGATTAATTTACTGACTGTCGATTAGTAACTTCCTTGATCCAGTCACACAGTTGCTGAGCAAATATATATTAAGTTCTTATTCAAGCTGGGCACTGCTTGTGGTGTTTTGGCCAACATGGCCAACACAATCCTTGTATAAAACTCATTTTTTTTGGTTCTGGTTTGCTTTAGGGAAATTATATATATATTAATTCTATGTTTCAAAGAGTATTTTTATTTCTTTTGAGTTTCTGTAACTATTTCCTATAAAGATTTGGGGTAAATTTATAGTGATTTTATAAAAATTAAGGATTGATTTCAGAGAGGGCTCAGTTTCCCTTTGTGTTTGCTTTATTGCTCTCCAGCCTAGTAGAGAGTCTAGAAAGCTTTCACACTGATCATTAGATATTTTCTCTCTCTAGAGCAGCAGTCCCCAAACTTTATGGCACCAGGGATGAATGCTCCTATGAGAATCTAATGCCTGATGACCTGAGGTGGAGTTGAGGTGGTGATGCTAGTGCTGGGGAGCAGCTGCAAATACAGATGAGATGATGCTTTGCTCGCTTGCCTGCCACTTACCTCCTACTGTGAGGCTAGGTTCCTAACAGGGCCCAGATGAGTACCGGTCTGCAGCCCCAGGGTTGGAGACTCCTCTTCTAGAGGATTTCTGAACCAAAGACAGATCAAGGCTATTGGTGTGGGCTGAATTGTTTCCCACTCAAAATTTATATTTTGAAGTTCTAACCTCCAGTACCTCAGAATGTGACTGTATTTAGAGATAGGGTAAGTGGACAGTGAAGTTTAAAGAATATCAGAGAACATCAGTGGACCGACCCTAATTCAGCATGTTTGGTATCTTTAGAAGAAGAAGAGATTAGGACACAGACACAGGCACACAGGGAAGACCATATGAAGACATAGGGAAAAGACAGCTATTATAAACAAAGGAAAGAGAGCTCAGAGGAAACAAACCTGCAGACACCTTGATCTTGGACTTTTGGTCTCCAGAACTGTGAGAAAATAAATTTTTGTTGTTTAAACAACCTAGTCTGTGGCATTTCATTATGACAGCCTTAATAAACAAATACAGCCCAAAGGACATTCATGTGACATTTAAGTGTCGTGAAGCCCAGAGTTATCTTAGAGTGCTGGGTTCTAACAAGTCTAATAGCCCCTACTTTTTAAGGAATCTGGAACAGCTGTAAAATGTCTTTCATGATGTGATGTCAGTAGACAACCATCTTACCATAGGGCTCTAATTACTGTGAGCTACTTTAAAACTCATTAATTTCATAATGAGAAAGTTTTATGAAATTAGTTCAGAGTTTCTCAAAATCGGCACTATTGATATTTGAATCTAGACAATCCTTTATTGAGGGGGGCACTGTCCTTTGTATTATAAGTTGTTTAGCGGCATCCCTGGCCTTTACCCTCTAGATGACAGTGGTACTCTGTCAGTCGTACCAACTGAAAAAGTTTCCAGAAATTGCCAGATATAGGCAAGATAACCCTTCTATAAGAGCCATTGCTTTATTTGAATACCTAGATAATGCTTTTTATGTGTATTTGTTATGAGTTAGATTGTTGAAAGAAGGTCACCTAAGTATGTATCTGCATGAAAGAATCACTCTTCCTGTCTTTATGTGAACTAGTTTTGCTGACACCAAAGATTCACTTTCTTTTTTCTGACACTTTATTATTTGTTGGAAAATAATCTAATTACAGTCTTCATCTCTCAGAGTCATAATTCTAATGATTAGTCACATTGACCTTTTCTGTTGAATAAAAGGAAACAAACGTTACATCATAAGCCATAAAAGCACTGGCATTAAGTGCTAGTTGCAATGAAATACATTCATTATGTACTTCCAAATTAGAATGAAACATCTTTACAAGGCCTTTATTTGAATATGTTTGAGGTTCTCTCTAGAAGATTTCTTCATTTTTAATGGAGCCGACAGAATGCTTTCATAACCACAAAGGTCATTTTTTATAAAAAAATTAAATTCAACTTTATTTATTGCTTAATGAAATGACTTCTGTGGAGTTGGCTTTCAACCTCAAATCCTTTCTGACTTTTTAAATCTATAGAAGTCAAATTATCCAAGTCATTTTTGTGGATTATGGTTGACAAATTAGATGATATTCTGTAAGCACCTATCAAGATTGAATTCTATTAGAGAGCTTATGAACTGAAGGGGCTGAAATTCAGCCAGAGTCCCCATAGTTGATAATTTGAATGTTTTTGATAAGTCATATCTGGTATTTCTGTAATGAAGTAGGTCAGAGGTAACTTCTGTTCTTTTCTTGGCTTCACAGCAAAATAGGGTCTGTATATTAAAATAGGTATTACCTTATTTAAAAATTAATTTTCAAGAAACTCCTCTAGAATCCTTCTGTCACTGACAGAAGTGCTTCTCACTTTGACCATTCTGTAGTTATCAAATATTTTTTCCTCCTACCTTTTTAAGTTCTTCTGGCTGGGTTCATTAACATGAGACAGATTAACAGAAGAAAATAACCAAATTTAATACATTTGTATATTTGGGGGTTCTACAAGTATACGAAACCCAAAAACACATTGGACAATTGAGGCTTATATGCCATCTGGAGCTAAGCAGAAAGGAGGGTTGTGGTTTGGGGCTTCAAAGGGCAGGAAGATAATTCACACAGAGATGGAAAAGCAAATGTTTGGTAACGAAAGGTTTGCTGGGCCATCTTTAACAGTGGGACACAGTGAGGACTTTGATCAAATGGGCCTTGCTAGATTCCTCCCTGACTATCATGCACTAATTCATATTAAACTATAGTTATCTGTGAAGATGATGAGAACATAAGAAAGATAGCTTAATCATTCTAGGGAGAGAGAACAGTGACTGCAGAAACCCTGAGACTGGAACTTGTTTGGATTGAGGAATAGCATCATGTCTGGCATGACAAGAATCCTGTGAACAAAAGGGAATGGAAGATTGTGAAGAATGCGGTGGCAAGGGCAGATCGTGTGGGGACTTGTAGACTGTTGAGTGAGAGGAGAAGTCATTGGAGTTTTTTTTTTTTTTTAATTTTTAATTATTTATTTATTATTATTATTTATGCCTCCAGTACCTGGTCTTCCTAGGTGGTCTCCCATCCAAGTACTAACCAGGTCCGACCCTGCTTAACTTCCGATCAGACATCAGGCTTGTTCAAGGTGGCATAGCCGTAGACCGTGGAGTTTTCTGAACAGAGTGTATGATCTGGATTTTGTTTTAAAAATTACTTTAGCTGCTGTGAGGAAGAGTAGACTGTAGAGACCAAGGATGTAAACTGTAGAATCAGTACTAACTCTTTTTCCTTTTTTTTTTGTTGTTGTTGTTGTTGAGCAACCACATGCTATGAAGAAGCTATTGTGAATTTATTAATGCTTTACTTGAATTTTTATGTGATAATTGCAATGGCATTTATATAAATTTTGTGAATACTACATGAAAGCAAGCGGTGATATTCAAATATTTAGTTAGCAGTTTTACAGAGATTCCAACCAATCGGTATGGAAGCTGCATTTTAGCCCAACATGTAGATAAGATACAGTATTTCTTTAGCCTACATACATTGCTTGATATACAAATAGATTTGTAGACCCTTTGCAATATAACCTTTTGCTTTTTCAAATGCTCAGTGAATCAATACAATATGGTAATTCTTGGTCGATTCTGAGAAGAAGAGAACTTGTTTGGGTAAAGTGGGGTGGTATTCTGTGATGGAAGTAGAGCTTGTTGAAAATGCTAGATGTAGAATATAAAGGAAAGTCTTAATTTAGAAAACAGAATTTTATAATCCAGCAGATAGCAGTCTACAAGTTGTAACCTGGGAGTTGAGCCTAAGGGTATTTCCTTCTCAGGAATCTTTTGGACACTGTACTTCCCTCTAGACCTGCATCACTTTATATGTTAACCACTTGTTTTTTTCTGTCTCTTCTATAGATTTCATTCTAAGAACAGGGACCAAATCTCTTTTATTTACTGTTCTATATCAGAGTCTACCACAGTGCCTGGCATTCCATACACACATAGTCTAGATACCTGAGGCCTGTGACAATAGGATACCAAATTAGATGATGGGATTGACCATGTAAAAATGGATTTGGGTTGAAAACAAAGAGATAGTCTATTGGTCAAACCAGGGAAAAACTTCTCTAAAATAACAAGAGCCTAGACTAGAATTAGTGGGTCAAACCAAGTAGCCTAGTTAGAAATACACTAATTTCAAGGATTAGATGAATAGCCTTTGACACTAGAAAAGAGAAATAAATTTCTATTTTAAGTCACTATATTTTGGATCTTTTTGTTACAGCAGCTTAGATTATATCCTAACAAATATATCAACCCTGAGTGAATGCCTTCTAAATTACATCTTCAGCCCTACCATTTCCTTTGAACCCCAGACATATATACAGTTGCTTATTCAACATTGTTACTTGAGTATCTGTTAGTTGGAACTATTGATTAACCCTGCTCTTTGATTCTGTGCTTCCTTTCTTTCCTCATTTCATTAAATAATACCACTCTTTACTCAAGTGTTCATGGAAGAAAGGTTTTTGTTTGTTTGTTTGTTTATTTGTTTGTTTAATTTACTTGACCTACCCACTTCCAATTCATCAACAAGTCATGTTTAATTAGCCTTCAAAATACATGCCATACCTGACCATTCTGGCCAATTCTACTTCTAAATCTTAATTTGGTTACACTCATATTTTGGCCAGATCTTTATCAGCGTGGTCTTCTTTTACTCACTCTTACTGTTCTAGACTCTATTCTCCACCAAGTAGCTAGGGTAATCTTTTAAAAATAAAACTCAGTTTGAATTAGTTCGCCTCCAAAAACTCTCCAAAGTCTTCTCTCATCATACTTAGAACAAAATCTAATATCCTAATTATTGCTGTATAATCTGTTTTTTTGCTACATCACTAATTTTATCTTCAATTATTCTCCTCCTTATGAATTCCATTCTGTTTACATTGCCATTCTTGCTATTTCTTTAGACCAATCTTGTTCCTGTTCCAGAGATTGACTCTTTTTGCTGCCTACAATAGTTTTCCTCCATAAAGTGTTTACACTCATTTTAATCAAATTCAACTCTGATAGCCCTTCATCACAGTAGCCTCTCCTGTCCGTCTTGTCTGCATCAGCACACACACACACATTCCATTGTTCCTTATACTGTTTCTTTGCTTTATTTCTTGTTCATATCCCTAAAATATTTTCTATTACGTATTTATTTAATGTCATTTTCTCCCCATTAGAATGAAAGGAGAAATTTTGGTTTTCTTATTTAGAGTTAAATCCTCAGAGTCTAGAATATTGACTAATAACTGTCAGGCTATAAATATTTGCTGGTACTATTAGCCTTTTAAGGGTCAAACCTTCACAGATTCTTTCAATGCTTCATTTTGGGGAACAGTAGCCTGATTTGCTCTGTGGGCTCTTTCAATCCTTTAAGACACTTACTGCTTTTTAACTGTGTGTATATGTGTTTTTGTGTGGGTGAACGTGTGTGTGTGTGTGTGTGTGTGTGTGTGTGTAAGTTTAAAGCTATTATTTCCCATAGATGCAGATGCATCTACAGTTCAGTTTAGAAATATACATCTTTACTAACTACTCTCTAAACAATGCAAATTACTTTCAATACTCCAACCCTTGAATAATGCAAACCATTAGTAAAAGAAGAGCCAAACTCTGCTATGCATTATAATAATACAGAGTAGCTGTGTCAACTGCTACATTTCAGTCAGTTGAAAGACAGACTAAGGGAAGGTGAGTTACACACAGGAACAGAGTTTATGGGGGAACCACAAACTTTATTAAGTACCTTATGTTACAGAAATTGCTGTGGCTAATTTTCCTAACGCTGTATCATTTACTAACAGTAATTGAGGAGGGACAGGAATGAAGATAGACTAGAATGGGATAATAAAAACATATATTGGTTCCAAATGACTCAAGTGTTCAAACAGAATTTTATATTAGTTCAGTCTCTTTATTATATCCAGAAATGCTTGGCATTCTTTTTAGTAAAGAGCCTAGAAAGGCAAATATAAATGTTTATACCAGATTTGCAAAAATGTATGTGATATCCTCATCAAATATTTTTTTTCTTTTCAATTTTTATTGTTAGAGGGGTTACCATCATTAATAATGTATTTTGTTATATTTCTTGGGACCAGGTTATAATTAGGGGTTATATTAATATCCTATTTGAAATTTGTGGATTTTTTTCCTTTTCAACCAACTTAAAGAGATTAAGGTATGACTTTAAAAATTACTATTGACTATACAAAAGTCAGAAATATTTCACAACAAAGAATAATTATAATTTACTTGAGCAGTAGTATAAAATTATGAAAAATAGTGCTCTGGTTTTTGGAGCCTATATTAGAAAATGGACAGACAGCTTTAAAATTTTTTTATTTTATTAGTAATTTCAAGTGTACAGTACATCGGTTAGACATTTACATAGTTAATGAAGTGATCCTCCTGATTGCTCTTTCTCTCCTCTGGCTCTACATCTAGCCATTACATTAATGATGACAGCATTCCCTGTGCTCCGCATCCCTGTGACTATCCACAGACAGCTTTTAAAAATTTATTGGGGTGACATTGGTTGATAAAGTGATATAGGTTTCAAGTGTACAATTCAAAATACATTATATGTATATTGCATTGTGTGTTCACCACCCAAAGTCAAATCTTTTATCGTCATATATTTGATCCTCTTTACCCCCATTTACCTCCCCCACCCCTTCCCTCTGGTAACTACTAAACTATTGTCTATGTCCATGAATCTCTGTTTACAGCCTTCTTCATTTGTTGCTTCCAGTTTTATATCCCACAGATGAGTGAAATCATATAGTTCTTTACTTTTTCTGTCTGACTTATTTCACTTAGCATGATAATGTCAGTATCCATCCATGTTGTCACAAATAGCAGTATTTCATCTTTTCTTATCGCTGAGTAATATTCCATTGTATACTTGTACCACGTCTTCTTCATCCAATGATCTATCAAAGGACTCTGGTTGTTTCCATGTCTTGGACACTGTGAATAATGGTGCTATGAACATTGGGGTGCATGTATCTTTACAGATAAATGTTTTCAATATTTGAGGGATAAATACCCAGAAAAGGGATTGCTGTGTCACAAGGATTTGAGGATCTAGTTCTTTTCATAGGTTTGGGAAATTCTCTTTGACTATTTGTTTGAATAAGCTCTTCGTTCTCTTCTTCAATTCTCTTTCTTGTATACCATTATTCCTGTATTGCTTTTTCTGATGCTGTCAGATAGTTCTCGTTGAGCTCTTTCATTTTTTTCATTGTCATGTCTCTTCTTCTATCTTCATCATTTCCAGATTTCTGTCATCGATATCACTAATTTTTTTTCTCTATCTGGTCAGCTCTATTAGGAAATAATAGAGCTTGCTATTAGGAAGCTCGCTATTTTATTCTTCATCTCTTTTAATGAGTTCTTTAGAAGTTCTATTTGGTTCTTTTTTAGAGTTTCAATCTGTTTGGCAAAGTATTCCTGTTTTTCATTGATTTTGTTTCTGAGTTCATTGAACTGCTCACCAGAAGCTTTTTTCATCTCACTGAATTTTTTCAGAACTACAGTCTTGAATTCTCTGTCATTTAAATCACATGTTTCTTTAAGTTTATTTTGTGGAGATTTTTGATTTTCTTTCCAAGCCACCTTGTCACCTTGATTGTTCATGGTATTTGATGGATTATTTCCCCACCTAGGCATCTGTGGAAATGCACTCTGCTTTTTAATTTTTAATTATTATTTAGAGTGATCCCTCTTTAGCAGGTTGATAAGAAGAGGTTTTTCTTTTGTTTTCCAGTAGGTGGTGCACAAACCTCCTGTACTGCCCAGAGCCTCTGCTTTGAGGCAAAAAACAAAATAAAATAAAATAAAGAAGAAGAAGGAAAAAAAAGCTCCTTATTTCCTGGGGAGGTGTCTGTCTCCTCTTTGGCCAGGTTGCCTCAGTCCTGGGGCACCACCCTCAGGGAGAATGTGCTGGGCAGTGGGGATCTGAGCCTCTGAAGAGCCTGTGAGGTCCTGTTCCTTCCCCAGCAGCCAGATGCAACTCTGCTGCCTCCTCCAGAATCAGCCTGGATAGGTGGGAGTGGGACAGGTTGGGAGAGGCCATCTGTGTATCTGTGGCTGTTGTCATTCCAGTAATGCTGGTGACCAAGGTTCGATTGCCTTTCCTCTATATCTCCACACCTGTCGCTGGGCCCAGAAACAGTGTGTGTCTCAGTTTTCTGCTCTGTAGCCTGACTCCAGCTGCTGCAGTTTTCCCTGAGGCCCCCTCCTAGCTCTGGGAGAGTATGGGGAGGAGGACTCTGCAAGGATCTGGGAAGGTGGCCAGGCTCTGTGACTCAGCTTTTTGCCTGGCAATGGTGGTTGCTAAAACACAGCTGTTGGCCTTTCTCTATTCTGTTTCTACCCTGATCTCTGGGCTCTGTTGGGTGAAATCCTCTGATCACCGAGGCAGGATTGCTTGGGGCTATAGAGAATGCGAACCACCACCACTTCTCTCTTCTCCCCATGGCCTGCAGAGAGCTCTGGGCTGTGTCTGCAGCACGGGTCTCTCTGCTCCTCTTCCTTTCCTCCTCCCTGGCTCATCCGATTCGCCCACCTTCAGATGCTCTGATACTCAGATCTCTCAGATGTGTTTGTGTGCTTGGCTGTGTGTTTTCTGTTGGATTGTAGCTGTTCTATTTGTTGTAATTTCAAGGGGAGAGATCAAGAAGACCCCTCACACTGACATCACTTGACAGACAGCTTAATAATGACCTCTTTAGTTGTTTATGATGGAATCTATTTTTATTTATTTACTTCACAACAGCTTTATTGAGATATAGTCCCCATACCATATAATTTATTCATTTTAAAGTGTATATGTTAGTGATTTTTAGTATGTTCACAGAGTTGTGCAACCCTGAACAGTCAGTTTTAGAACATTTTCATCCCTCTCCAAGGAAACCCTCCAGTGAAAAACCTTTAGCAGTCAACCCTATTTCCTCCAACCACCCCATCCTTCCTTAGCAACCACTAATCTACTTTCTGTCTCTGTAGCTTTGCCTGTTCTGGATTTCATGTAAATAGAATCATCTAATATGTGGTCTTTTGTGACTCAATTTTTTCATTTAATATAATGTTTCTTGATTCAACCATATCGTAACATGAGTCAGTACTTCGTTCTTTTTCACTGACAATATTTCATTGTATGGATGTATAAAATTTTATTTATCCAACAATCGATGGGCATTTGTGTTTTTTCTGCTTTTAGCTATTATGGATATGCTGCTGTGAACTTTCATGTACAGTTTATTTTTATTTTTATTTTATTTTTTGGATATGTTGTCATTTTTCTTGGGTATATATCAAGGAGTAGAATTGCTGGGTCTTGTGGTAATTCTGTATGATGCTGATAACGTCGAATGTATTTTCATATATTTATTGACTTATTTTTATTTTAATGCTAAATTTTTCTGCTTTGTGATATGCTTTCCTCTATTACTATTTTAATATTTCTATTCTTTTTTAATCTTGGAAACCACATATTCAAATTTGTTAGAAGTATGTATAAACCAAACTGAGTGTGTGCCCATATGGGTTTGTTACATAGATTTTGTCAGATATATATAATCTGCCTACGTACCATTTTTTGCTTACTTTTTAGTTCTTAACTGTTTCGAAATTTTCTCAGCTTATAAATGCAGTTTTCTAAAAACAAAACAATAAGTCTAATAGAGAATTGATTTTGGATTGATAAAAATTATTTTGAAGTTGGAGGAATAGAATTGTTCTTCTTTTAAAAGAGTTGGCTAAATCAATTTAATAATTACCTTTGAGTTATCTAAACTTAATTTTGACAATGAAATTATATTAAATGAAAAAAAATTCAAACTAATGGATTCTTGGGGGCAGGAGCTGCTGCTTTTCCATATGGTATTTAATTATAACCAATATCTGTAGCTTGTAGGAGGTACATTTATTTTTAACTAGGGATGCTTCTAATGACTTTATTTTGTCATTTTCTAAAGAGAATATGTAAGATAGTTCAGGCCATTAGCAACAAATATATTTTTTCTAATTGGTGCATATCTGAGATTTGACTTTTGCCATTTAAATAGTATAATAAAATTATAATAGAATTAAAATTCCTTTATCATATTCAATTCACATAATTCAAGTCTTAAAATTTCTCCTCTTTTGTACAGTGCAAAGACTATGTTCTTATGTTAGTTTTCCATTTGTTTGTTTGTTTGTTTATATATTTATAGCAATAAGGACCAATTCCTGTGTCTTCCATTGGTACTATGGGGCCTGTGACCTTCATTTTAGAACTCCATCAGCCTTCTCACTCATTAACTAAAAAAGGAAATACACACAAGGAAAATTTTACCACAGAACAAATTATAGTAACATCTTTTCTCAGAGTAATTGGCAAAATTTGTAGAAAGGATCTTTTAGTAATATGAGATTTTTTTTTTTTCTTTTACTGCTGCCCCGAAGAGTCTACTATTGCTTTGAACAACTCTCAGAAACCTGGCTGACTGGCTTAGCTGCAATCCTGCAGTATAGATCCCCAAATCAAGTAATTAAATCACAGTAGCCTTGTACTGTAGGTTATATCTAATGTTTGCTTTATTCATGGTGGGAAGCTAAAAAATATAATTGGCTTTTAGAGTGTGGACTTTATAAATCCAACCTGGCCTTGCCTGTTAATATGATTTGCTAAGATTAATTTGTCTCTCAATCCTTTTAAGTAAGAGACAATTCTTGCACACTGTTTTTTTTTTTTTTTTTTTGTCATGACTCTGATAGTTTTTTAAATTGTTCTTCCTCTTTTTGTAGCTTTTCAATCAGAATTATGAAAGCATAGCTGTGGTAATTAAACATTTCTGATTTTGTGGGGTTGGCCATTGTTGGTGACAGTTCTCCTTGGGTCTTGAGTTTCTGCATGGTTTGTGAAGAGGCACTGATGACTTTTGTTCTGGACTCTTGTTTCAAGGAGTTTTATACAGTAAACAGCCTTGGAAGATAGATATTGTGTCTCCCTCTGCAGTAAAGGGCTTATTTTTTCACCTAGCCGAGATAATATAATGTTTCTTTCTAGGGCAAATATTGGGCAGATCTGTTAGGAGCGAGCCTCTTTTAAAGATTAGGGTTTCTAAAACTTGGAGTTCCTTAGCTGTTACACAAAGCTAGTGCATGTGTAGCATCTACCTGGACTGCTTCTCATACTCCTACACCAGGTTTTGGAGGACAAAGGAACATAGTGCAACCACGAAGCTAATGCTATGCTATGAGTTAAAAAGTCCTATGCTTTTTAGATCCAGGAGTCTTCCGCCTTCTGCAGGCATCCCAGCATCTGTATAACTGTGACAGGCTAATATGTTAACATGCAATAGGGTAGCATCTCACACCCTTCATAGTTCTTGAAAACCATGTGAGTTTTGAGGCTTTGTGCAGTCCTTCTCCAAAGGAGTTCTAGAGGGGAATTAATTCCTAATGCTCCAGTACATTTATCATATACACTGAACTGTCTTTTCTCCTATGCATGTGGAATGGTAGTATGTAAAATTAGAAAATTGAGAAAATAGTCAATCAAATTATATTCTATAGGGCTTTTTCATGGAATCCAGTTGAGGGCATTCATGTATTTCCAAAGGTAAATATTTGGCTTCACATCTCTGACTAGTTGCCACTGTGAAGAATTTTTGCCAACACAAGATTAGAAATAGTTTTTCAGATGCTAATAAGAAATATAAAAAATTTATTTCATCGCATACAATTGAATATGCTATTAACTGTCAATATCAGTGGTTTGAGGAAGCAGTTCTCTTGAGACCTGCTCAGGCAATCTCTTTCTAACCCCACGACTTTAGTATGTTACAGAGAGAAAATGCTTAGAGTGTTATCTCCTAGTTGGCCTGGTAGAAGTGAACCTGAGGAAGAGAACTGAGCAAATGGCTTTTTGTTTACAAATACAATGCTAGAGACTCTCAGGGACTATTTTGTGTCCTTACCCTTTCCTTCCCTGTTAAGGAAGAATAAACATGGCACTACTCTCTCTGCAGAAGCCAAGGGAATTTAAAGCAGCTTTGGGAAGCTGACAGAATGACATTTCTAAACTGAAGAAATCCTATCATATTCTCTGTAGTTAGACAGTAATATCTATAAATTGATCTTTCCTACTATCTTATAAACAAAACATTAGCTTCCAGTATGCAGCTGGTTGTGGATTTGGAAAGTTTCTCCAGTCAAGTGTAGGGA
>NW_006443138.1:20557154-20629908 GCF_000325575.1 Pteropus alecto | reverse complement strand
GCCTTCACATTACAATCATAGTCTATGATGAAGTTTTACTGACACGAAATGATTTCATCTTTAACAAAGTTGTTGTTTGGACATTTTTGCATGGTTCATAGTTTGCGTTTTTAGATTACAAAGATGCGAGACCTTGGGAAAAAAGAGTGACAGTATATCTTATAAGGGAGAGAATTATTATCTTCTGGCTTCTTAATTTTTACCTGAAAGTTCTGGACTCTTTTCTCCAGAAGATCTTGATGAGTAAAGGAAGAGTCTGCTTCACATCTAAACTTTTCTGCTGTTGCCTCATTTTCATTCCTCCAGCTCTTCGTTTTATATCACTTTCTTTTTACTGGAACCTTTTCTGGTTTCCATTACACTGTTGCAGGCTGACCTGCTTGTTCCTGTATCATTCTTCTTAAGGTGCCAGATTTTTAAGAAATCTACTTGCTTTCTATATTTCTTTACCTGTATTACTTCATTAGTGCAGACTATGGATACCGATTCATAAAATATTTTGACCTTACTGTTTGCCTTACGAATTTCTCGACATATCCCTTTTTTTGCCTTTGGTTACTGCCCATAGCTGGCTTGATACTATTTATTTTAAGGATGCTATAATTTTTTAACCCTCTTCCTGTTTGCCTGGAGATAACTCATGGATTACAGTCCTAACCTTACCCTCAAAGTTTGCCATGAAACATCTCACTTTTATTATTTTTGCATTGCTCTAGTATATCGATAGTCTTTGGAAACAAATGACATTATTCTATTTATAGCATTTTATTTTTAGTAGATCCATCACTGAAAACGTCAAATCCTAGAAAATGTAGCATTCCTATGTGAGCTGCACTATTTTTTTCTAAATGGGAGAAAGTTAAAAAATATATTTTTATGGAGATATAGTTGATATATAACATTAATTCCAGATGTACAACAATGATTTAGTATTTGTATATATTGCAAAATAATCACAGTAAGTCAAGTTTACATTTGTTTGCTATATAGTTACAATTTTTTTATGGTGAGAACTTTTAAGGTTTACTCTCTTACCAATTTTCAAATATACAGTACAGTAGTGTTAACTACAGTCACCATGCTGTACATTATACCCCATGACATTTATTTTATAGCAGAAAGTTTGTATTTTTTGACCCCCTTTCTCTTATTTCACCCATCCCCCACTTTTGACAACCACCACTCTGTTCTCTGTATATATGAATTTTTTTTTCAGGATACCATGTATAAGTGAGATCATATAGTATTTGTCTATCTCTGTCTGACTTATTTCACTAAATGCAATGCCCTTAGGTCCATCCATTTTGTTACAAATGGCAAGATTAGATTTTTTTTAATGGCTGAATAATATTCCATTGTAATTATAGGCCAGATTTTCTTTATCCATCTATTCATAATTTATATGTATCCTTAATTCCAGTTTTCAAAATAGTTTAAAATTTAAAATGATACAAAATTAAAAACTAATGTCAAGCTTTGGCTACTTTTCTTCTACATAGGTTCTAAAAGCTTCCTTTTTAGATGGAATACTGATATAATTCTGCAAAAATTCATAAATCCTGAGGTTTTAGTAATATATGCATACTTTTTAAATGAGAAAAATAAAAAAATGTGTTCCGTATTCTAATTCACTTTGTTATTTAGGTATGGAGAAGAACAAATATCTCAAGGACTTCTTGAGAATATTTTAGGGCTTCTATGTATTTGGTCCCATATTTTTGGAAATATGCAAAAGTTAAAATGATTTCTGACAATTCTATAAAAGGATTAAAAATGGACTCTGAAAAGAAAGTGAAATGTGTTACAAAAATTAAACAGAAAGATAGGAATATAAGACGCAAATGGTGATTTTTTAAAAAAGTTCTATAGAAAGTGAAAAAAGATACATGAATGTTTGCAGAAGTTATTTAATTGTGTAAAGCCAGCAACAGCATACATTTGGCTACAGTGGGATTATAGTGACAGTTTTAATTCCCCAGATTTAAACCTAATCTCCTAGAGCAGTTGAACCTTTGAAGACATCAATGACAACACAAGGAATATCCAAACAAAAGCAATTTATTTGGGCTTTCTGTAAAGTAGGCATCTGTGACTACCCTTGCCACTCTCTAATCCCAAAAATGACACCTAAGGACAACAGAGATTGCATGATATCACCAGAGAAAGAGAAGATAATGATTAGGTAGCATTTGTTCTCAGATTCTAAGCAATGGAAATCCTGATGTATCTGTTTGTGAAGCGATCCAATGAATTTAAAGATACACCTATAACCTGATTTGAGTCAGCATTTCTTATTTAGTCAAATTTTACTGTCAACTGCTTAAGACAGAATGAACAGAAATGTTGATAATTAAAATAATATTAGTAAACACATACTTGCGTTTGATTGTCAAGTGAGAGATTACAAAGCAAGTGCTTGATGATTACAAGGAAGCAAGATTTCAAAAAAATGTATTAGAAGAAATAATTATGAGAATTTTTGTGAACGAAATTGGTCATCAGAATATTAATAACTCTCAGTTATTGAACTTGGGGGATTGCCATGTTATGCCTGTGTAGGTAGGCTTCCATAATTACTAACTCTGCATACAAGATCGTTAAAGGCCAGTTATAGCTTTCCTTATTGATTTTTTCCATCATTTTTTTCTGTTTGATTAGTTACTTGGACAGTGTTTTACTATTGGAAACAAGTGTCATTTTAAGTTTTAAATAAATTGCTCCATAAAAAGTATCTCCACATTCAAAAGAAATGTTTTGACCTTACATAATTTCTAGAAAATTTATACCTTGGCAGAATTACACCTTAAAATTTAAGCCAGAGCACATTGGAACTTTTTTATTCTCATGAAACTTTATATAGTCTAAATCTATTTCAAAAGTTTTCTTATTGAAAATATAAAAGGATAGTTTTTTATTGATGAGTCAAACTACTTTAGAATTTTGGCATGAAGTAAAACTAAGGTTTTATTGTTTTAGATTTTGAGTTTACACAATATATTCTCAAGTAAGTCAGAAAAAATACACTGAACCATTGATCCCTAAGAATGAGAAAAAAGTATAATGATGCTGTTATAAGAGTATGATTCAAATTCAAGACATGAATTTGTTTCCTTTTCTGTTACTCGGAATATTTATAAAGTGCTGACTATAACCTTAACTTTATTCTTTCCATTTGGTAGTTATCAAGAGATAATTTAACTTTTCTTCTTTTCTGAAAGCTTAATTTTTTCTTCTTGCATCACTTTTTGGTTCATTTATAATAAGCTCAGCTGCAACAAGTAAATATTTTAAAAACTTCCAGAAAAAATCTTGATGCAGTAGTCAATGAACAGTGTGGATATAAGACCATAAACTTGAAAACCAACTTGGCATTCTGATGTCTTCTTCTTTTTTTTTTTAATAATTACCCTCTTGGATAAAATATGGTTGTTAAAAGGTAAAGGAGCAGAGATATTTTGTAGATGAAATCACTCACAAACTCTGCATAAACTGTTAATGAAAAGAAAAACAACAACAACAACAACTGCACTTAGATACAGAAGACATAAATATTATGTCTTCTGGGAGGCCTTGTGAACCTGAGCAACGCACTTAACTGTACTAGGTCCCAAAGTCTTCATCTGTGAAGTAACTTACTCTTAGGATTATTTTTAATATTGCATCAAGATTTTTTTCTGGAAGTTTTAAAAATATTTACTTGTTACAACTGAGCTTATAAAAATTAACCAAAAAGTGATGCAAGTATTATATAATAAGGTACATATAAATAAGTATTCATTGAGAAAAGTATTGCATTCAGAGTAAAGGGGATTTTATTTTGAATTAATAAAATTTTTCTTACCATTTTTTTATCAAAAAATATTTCACAAATAATGTATTAGATTGGTTAAAGTCACTGTCTTAATTTGGGCAAATAAATTTCTTTGAAAACATGGACAATAGTAATGTTGTTCTTAACAGAAAAATAGTCTAAAAATATTTTCCTTCATAATTATATTTTCTAATCTTTTATTAGACTGTAACTTCTTTGAGAGTCAACATAGTTCTTCAGTGATCTATCTTTATATGGCACCTCAGGGAGTCTGTATAGAATTATCTAAATATATCACAACACAAAACATTGTAGTACCATTAGGAAATTACTAATGTCAACAAAATTTATTATGAAAAATTGTGTTAGATAAATAAGTGTATTTTACTTAGGCATGACTTTTTTTTTTATTGATAATAGCAGAAACCCACTTAAATTAGATTAACTGAAATAGAAGACTATCTCATAATAACTTAAAAAAAAAAAATCCAACTCTTATTGAAGACTGAAAAGCAAGATGTTTTATTGGCCTGATGACACACGCAAGGAACTGGAAGTTCATGAGTGACCAAAGCAGTTATTCTCTCCACCTTTGTCTTGGGCTCCATTTTCTCCTACTTTTAATTCTTCATATATCTACAGGACAGTCTCCTGTTTTTCTGTACAAGGGGGGAATTGTGATGTCACCTTAGGTATTAAGTTTACAATTCAAAGTGATAGCAGAGGATGACTAGTGTTTGGGACCCTAATCCATATTGTGGGGAAAAGAACTGAATTTACCTAGCCTGTGTCAAATGTCCACCATAATACAAATAGCTAAGGCTAAGGTAATGGGGCTAAATCAGTGTTACCTAGCTCCAGGGTACCAGATTCATGGATGAGAGAGCAGTTCTGTGTGTTAGTGGCTCACAGGCTGAGCATTCACCTTAACCTATATTTAGTGTAGTCAGTACAAATGATTTTGGAGAAAACACTGGTTTGGAAAATTTTTTAAAAATCACGTAATAGGGACTCTTGGACTAATTCAAACATACATCTACCCTTTATTAGGGTAAATTAGTCAGAACCTTTATGATAAACCTCAATGCATAATATACATTCATTCAAAGAATGTTTGAATTGAAGATGAGAATTATTCAATAAGCACTATTCAGGAAACTAATGATGATGTATTCTAACCTTGTTAGTTCAGAATCAGAAATTATAGTTCCTGTGTGTCTACGCTACCACACCCACATCCCTTGACATCTGTCGGAGATTGAATATCCAGTGCCTAGCTGGTTGTCTGGCAGATATAAGACTCAATAATTATTTATTAAAATAATGGAGGTATTCTGACTCATGTTGGCTCTTATTAAATACAAATCAAAAGCTTAAAAGATGCAGTCTGGTTTTCCCGCATTTAAATTCCTTTTCTTGGTTTAAAAATAGATTTTATGCATTGATGGATAGTAAAGTGGGGAAAGTGAAAGGTAGGCTTCTAGATTTTTTAAAGCTACAAGAGCAAAGTGACAGAATATCTGTATAAAGGTAACAGATTTATCAGATTTCTCAGCGAGGACAATAGAGAGGAGAAAAGAAAGGAGAAACGTAGTCAATGTGCTTAAGAAAAAAGAGTAATTATTCCCTAATAATATAACCAGGTAAACTATTATTTGAGCAGATTAAAGGTAATAAGTAAGTGACGTTGACACTCTCCAATATTATCTATAAATTTAAATTACTCCAATTAAAAATTTCAATAAGAGTTTTCAAGGAACAAAGAAAGCTGACACCTACTTTCATAGGGAAAAGCAAAGTCCTAAGAAGAGTTAAGACAATTTTTTTAATAAGATACAAAAGACCATACTCTAAAGGAAAAATTTGGCTAAATTTTGACTACATTAAAATTAAAAACTGTACAAAAATAAAAGCGAAAAGACAACCTATAGACTAGAAGACATTTTCAATGCCTATAACTGACAAACTATTAATATTCGTAAAATCTTCCTTCAAAAAAAAAAAAAAACCTACAGATAACAAGAAAAACCAACCAAGTAAAATAGGGAAACCAATATAAATATGTTGTTTCCTTTGAAAAATTGCAAATTGTCAATAGCTATTAGTGGTAAGCTAAATAATGAACTCTCAATGATGTCTACATCCTAATCTCTGTAATTTGTACATTATGCAAAAGAGTAAAAGAGACCTTTTGCAAAATGAATAAATTAAGGAACATGAGGAAGAAAGATCATTTTTGGATTATCCAGATGGACCCAATGTAATCACAAAGCTCCTTATAAGATTAGGGAGACAGACAGATCAAAGAATAGTAGTAGTAGGTGTGATGACAGAAGCAAGAGGTTGGAGCAATGGATAGAAGGGGTTACAAACCAAGGAATATAGGTAGACTCTAGAAGTTGGAAGAGAAAAGGAAACAAATTATTTCTTGAAATCTTCCAGAGAAATTCAGCCCTGCCCACCCATTGTAGACTTCTGACCTCCCGAAGTATGAGAAAACAAATTTGTGGTGTTTTAAAACACTGTTGGTGGTGATTGGTTATGATAGCAATAGAAAACTAATACAATACTTCCTCCTCTCTTGTATCCAGGGAAATTAAAATTTAAAAACAACAAAAAATTATTTTATACCTACTCATTGGGCAAATAATTATAAATCTGAGACTAGCACGTGTAGCATATGTGGTTGAGGATGTAGAGAAACGAGAATTCTTGTACATTCTGATGAGTGTAGAGTCTAAAATGGTATAGTCATTTTGAGAGAGAAAACACCAATGACTTAGATATTCCTCTTCTAAGTATATGCTACAGACATACTCACACGTGGTACAGAAGGAGGTATGATGAGAATGCTCATTTTAAAGTTGTAAGAAAAATTTGTTCATCAATAGTAGAAAAGTGTAAAATGGGAAAATCTACAGCCATTTAAACAAATGAACTAAAGGTGTACTCATAAACAGAGGGAAAACAATAAGTTGCAAAAAAGGTTCAATGTGCTGCTGTTTATATTATTATATGTATTACCATAAACTGCTTTATATTGCCTATAGAACATTAAGTAAATAAAATATATATGAGAATGATAAATGCTGGAAATATGATGGTGGCTACTTCTGAGAAAAGAGGGAATCAAAGAGTAATACACAGGTCATCCACCTCTGTTATATATCTTAAAAATAAGCTGAAGTGCACATGGTTAATTTTTTAAATTTTGTAAAACTGGGTGTTTAGTAAATATATGTTTCTTGTTACTTTCTATTCGTATGCACATCTGAATTGTTTTACTATTTAAAAACAGAACAAAACTAATTCTTAATTTTAACAAACCCAGCCTCAAAAGGTTTCTTTAAAAATTGATGTTCCTGGACTTATTTTCCTAGAACATCAAACTTAAAAATGAAAAAGGAGAGGGATTTTCATTCCCTTAAAAATAGCTGAATGTCTCTGATGAATCATAATTAAACTTCTGTACACTAAGAACTGAAGCCGAAAGCTTTGGAAGAGTGGTATAAGAGATTGGACTTGATTTTCAAATAACACATAATATGGTTGAAAAATGCCCCAGATAGGCTACTAAAGGCCAGCACTGTGGCTCTGGCTTTACCAGACCTAGTTGTATGATACTAGGTAAATCTCTCTATTGCTGAGATCCAGTGAACTGGGCTCCTTTCTAAGATGCAAGGGAGATCAGAGGAAAAAGATGATGTGTTTGTCAAAAGGAAAATAAATATTTTTAGAAAAATCTAGTTTGTAGCTATTCCACTAGATTTGTCGAGAAATTTATTCCCAACCACCCCCCCGCAACCCCCAGTCTTAAAACACTTAGGTTTACTTTTTGAGATATCTGGAAATAATCTTGGAGCATTTCTAGTACCAGAATTCAGGCAAAAATGAGAAAATGCGAAAAATTCCCTTCTTTGGTAGTGAATATTTTGTTAGCAGATTAAAAAATTTAACTGAAATGTCCTATATTATTACTAGAAGAGAAACTGTTCAACTTTAGGTTCAACTTAGGTATTTTTCCTTATAATGAAGCTATGTCAATTTAAAAAATGACATTGCTATTTAAAATGCCATTCCATTGACCTAATTAAGGTGGCAATATATTATCAATCTGTTCCCATTAATGAAATTTTAACCTTTAGAATCTAAGCTATATAATATACAGTTTAATGTTTTTTAAAATAGTATGCACAGACTCCTCAGAGATTTGAAGTGGGAGCTTAAAATTCCGTGCTTTAGAAGTGATAGCTCAGACACAAGCTAAGGAAAAAGAGCAAAAGAGAGAAACCAGCACAGAAAGAAAAAGAGAGTAGAGAGGGATCGACAAAAAGACAGATAAACAAAAAACTGAGGTTGGGATGGTAAATGGGAATGTCAGTAATTTCTGTTAATGAAATGATAGTTCCAAGTAACTGAATACTCCTGATTTAGGTCTCTGCGAAGTGTAGAGAAAGATATATCTTTCTTAATATGGAGCCCATAAAAATCCATTCTGAATCTGGGATTTGAATGTATTTCCTATATTCACTTCAATCTAATTTCTTGTGATTTCAGATCATTTTTTATTATCAGTTGTGATACTGTTCACATTATTGATATGGCAGATTTAAAAGATGAAAAATGAGTGGCAGAACAAGGTGAAAAAAACTAGAGTAGTTCAAAAAATTAAGTTACACAAATTTTGAACAAAAGATAAAATTTAATAGGTGCAAGAATCAGAAAGCTAGTTATGTGGTTTATGGATGGGAAGAAAGATATTATGTATTGTCAGGATACAACTGGCAATATTTCATAACAAGAAACAAAACGAGTCTTACCTCAAGAGAGTTAGAACCAACTGAAAAATCCAGGACAAAGGATACTCTCTCCACATTTCAGGAGTTTTGTTTTATGGCTTCTCTCATCTTTGCTTTATCTCTATTTGTGTGTTTTATTTTACTCTCATTCTTGACTACTTTTTCTGCAGATTCATGAACCAGTATGCTTGACTTGACCTAGTTCAGACCAGAAACTGATAAATCATCTGTATGTCCTTTTTGTAAGTCACACAAGAGATATTCTGAAAAGCCCTGCTCATCTTTTTTGAACCAGATACCATCAAATTCATTATCATCCTTGCCATGATCGCTACTAACATTTATTGATGCTTACTACCAGCTGTGCACTATTCTGTTTTACATGTATTAATTCATGTAATCTGTATAATTCTTAAAGGTAGACATTATATTGTTATTTCGATTTTATAGATGTGAAAACTAGAGCGTAGTTAAGTAACTCGATGAAGGTCACAACTACTCTATGCAGAGCCAAATGTGAATCCCAGAGGCAGACTGCGGAGCCCATGGAATTTCCCTCTATACTATACCATACTCTACATAGGTCAATTGTGCATCACCAGTTCATTTGGAAGGGTTAGGGCTGGGTTATGTAGTTCTATGATCACTCAGTGGGGGTAGTGGCCAGGAATTTCCTCAAATGTAGGTGCATATGAAATAGGCAATGACCAGGTTAGTATCTCATCCTACATTTAAGGAGGTCACATTTCTATAGCAAAATTGACTGAATACCCAGAGACATTAGGGTAGTGTCACCTTGATGAGGTCAGTCAGGGCTTAGACATTTTCATGTGCCTCAGAGTTAATTGGACTAAAATGTAGAAATTGGAACAACTGAATAGATTTACAATGGGTCATGAAAAGTCAAATTATAATCAGAAGAGTGTCTGAAGAACACAGAGAATTAGCTGTATAGATAAATTAAATCTTGGACTTGGTCTGTTTAGCTTTAAGAATCAATCTCCTCTTGAAAACATACCTACTACATCAGCTGAACTTACAGTTGTCAGGATGGCTGCCCTCCCCCAGAATCATTTCTAAATTCGCACTGCCACTGTTTCTCTTTGACACTTCTTTTTCAAGTTCTAATTCTGTTTCTTCTTCAAATTGCTCACATTCTGTCCTTAGGTGTATTTAATGACATAAATGATCTTACAACCATATTTTGCTCAAGCCTGAGATTTATTTGGTCTCTTTAAGGTGACTTTGCTTACTTCCTATATCATATGTTATATGCTGATTTAATATTTTAACTCTCAGAGGACCACTCATTTTACCTATGTATGTTATTGTGTTTCCTTCACTGTTTATTCTCAAAGTAGTACTTGAGAAGTTCTACAGAGAGTGAGTGGATAAGAAGACAAATGTTAGATCTAGATATACTTAGATTTGGATTTTTTTTTTGCCAAATATAAATGTGTAATCTAGTGCAAATTTACAAAATATCTCTGTGTCCCAGTTTTTATAGCTATACAATAGGAAAAATAATAGGACATAGTTTAGGAGGTTGCTAAAGGAAATTAAGTGAATTTCCATAGTGCCTGGAACAATAAGCTACTCAATGAGCATTCAGTAAGTGGAAGATAGTATTATTATTATCATTAACATTCTCTTTAACAGAATCATTTTATTAAATGAACCACTGTTACCTGCAATCTAGTTAATGACACACTCCAAGAAAAGACATCTAAGGAAGTCAAAAGTTCTGAAAGTCTAATTATATGATAGAATTTGACATGGATGCCGTGGTGAAGGCAAAGATAATTTTGTCACACACACACACACACACATATACATATACACACACATATATATGCACACATATGTACACATATATGTATATACATATACAAATACATATATTTGTATTATTTCTTAATTATTCGTAGATGTTTCTCCTTCAATAGCTATGAGAGCATTGAAGGGCAGTGTAACAGTTGTCTATTTCTGTGTAACAAGCCATTTCTAAATATAGTAGCATAAAATAATAAATTATTTCTTAAGATAAATTATTTTTGATGGGGCGCATCTGGGTGGCTCCATATGGTGCAACTCTGATTATTTGTGTGATTGCATTCAGCTGAGAGTTTGACTAAGGCTGCTGTGTTTAGCATAGCCTCTTGTCCTCCAGAGACTTTGCTACGTGACCTCTCTTCATTCAGTAGTGAGCCCAAGGTTTTTCCAATGTGGACACCGGCTGCCAAGAGAATAAGGCCCAGTATATAAAGGGTTAACTAAGCCTCTGCTTATATTATGCTTGCCACTGACACTTTGGCCAAAGCAAGTCACTTGACCAAGCCAGATTTCATGTGGGAAGACACTATACAAGAATCTGATTACTGGGAAGCATGGTTCGTTAGAAGACACCACTGTAACATTCTACCACAGGCAGCGCTTGTTTAAATTATTTTACTCTTAGTGACGGCATTGAACTGAATATGCATATGCCATTGGACTTTTCTGGTAACGCTTAGTTCTGGCCACTTTTAATAATAACTTTTCACTGGTTAGAACTATGTCTATCAATAGGCTTTGACCACCAATGTCTGTTCAGATAACCTTAAAAAATGAGATCCTAACAATGAAGTTCTCCACTTTTACTGAAAAACCAGTTATTAAATGTTATATAGCTGTTTGGTAGCTTGTTTGGACATTGAAGTAAATGATGACTTTGATCTCCTTCAACTTTTAGAGTTTATAACTCTGAGTATTTATTGAGCACTTCAAATGTTACAAGCACTGTGTTCTACAGATGATAGAAATGTGTATATTTGAAGTCAGACAAACTTTTATTATAATAGCTGTAGCATTTACTAGCTATGTTAAGAGGCCGACTCACTTGAGCTCTCTTTGCCTTGACTTTTTCATCTAGAAAATAAAAATAACAGCACATATCTTTCCTTGTTGCCATATCAAATAGCATAATGTATATAAAGTAACTAGAAAAAAGTAGATGCTCTATAATTGTGAGGTCGCAAGGAGTATCTAGTCTAATCAAGGAAATAAAAGAGCTTTAAACAATTATTTAGCATTTAAACTTTAAAATATCTTCTAAATTAACTTGCAGTTTTTCTGGGTCAAAATAAAGAATAGTCATTGGAAAATACCTGAAATAATAATATTAAAATCATGTCATTTTACTTGAATATAATGATTTGATATTGACAGTATAGTCCAAATACCCCTGTAGGAATTTTTTCACCTTAAATTTCTTAATAAAACTTTTTGAGATATAAAATAAAATTTCTTTATGGTTTAAAATATTTACTGAGAGGTCCAACCTTTGTTTCCTATTATTGATCAATGTATTTATTAGATAGATAGAGATCTATACATGCTTCTGACAAGAAAAAAATACAGTTGGGTAAACACAACCAAAAACTAACCACAGGCCTGTAGTAATTCTTTTTTCCTTAGTTGTTTCTACCTCTCAATAGTGTATGAAAGGTGGACTTTAAAAAGTAATTTTCTATTATCTCTTCAATATCCCAAGTACATTTTTAGAGATTCTGAAGGAGAAAGGACATTAGGTTGTCAACTGGACCCTGTGTAACAGTCACCTGGGCAATGCATGAGAAGATTGATGAAGAGACTGTTGCTTCAGAAGATTGGTATTACAGAGACAATATTGTGGAAGCACTAAGTACTGCTGAGTTCAAGCAGCTTAAGGGCTCTTTATGTTTGATTCCTATTCTCCTCCCTAATGTACCCAGGGATCAATGCAGTGGTGGACTGAAATGCGTTTTGGAATAAAACTCTCTTTTGCATGATTTTTTTCTTTTTTTATGAACCCTTTGATTTATTAACCTTTGTTTTCAGAAAAGTGCATCATTGTTTTACATTTCCTAGGTGATGGATTTTTCTCTAACATGAATCTGTACCATTGGGTTACATTAGTCACACTGCATTATGTTGCACTAAATCAAGTAACACAATGTGACTATTAATGTTGTGATGTGTAAGAACATGTCTCACTCGGGACTGGGGAAAATGTGATTTTCTGAAAACAGCTGTCTCTGCATTTATTCAGTAAAACTTTTCACCTTGGAAACAGCGTTGTTTGCCATCTAAGCATTTTCATTGGTAATTTTGAGGTATATTTTAAAGCCCATTTTTTTCCCTCTAGTGTCATTAAATATTCATGATTCCACTAAAGCTTTCAATAATGAAATAAATATAAAGACAATTACAGTGAATGCTGCCACCTCAGTATTTAGATAAATCAGAAGGAATATAGCCAAAATGATCCAGAACAGACCTTTCTAATGAATTGATCATGACGAATCAATAGACTTTAGTATTGATCTTCGAGCTGTGTGTTGCTACCATGACACTCCTTCTCTAAGGTGATTTATAGGAATCAGAGGAGCAGGCTTCGCAGCATATTCTCTCTCCCTGTCTCCAAAGCCTCTTTTAGCAAACTCCCTCTAACTCTCTCTCTGTTCAGCAACTTTACAGCTATTGCTCTAACATCCTGAGGCTTGAAGAAAGAAAGGATATTTCTCCCCTTAAGAAAATGTTGTACACAAAAATTGATCTTAAATTTCTGCTAACAATTCATCTATTTATTCCAGGGCAAAAAATTGTTCTTGGTTTCTATTAGAAAATAATCAATGTTATTGTTTTGTTGGCCTACTAAGGTAAAAAATATGGTGTTCTCAGTACTTTGTTAATATTTAATCATTACCACTTTCATGTTTTTTTCTTCTTGTAGAAACAAACAATACTTACTTCCACAATTGCTTGAATAATGTTTTCCTTGTCATAATTAGGCTACCTAACTGCATATTGCAAATAAAAATTTTCAGGATCTTAAATGGAATATCAAAACAAACAAACAAACAAAAATAAAACAAAACCTTATGCTCCGAAGTGATTTCTTTCTTCTTACTTTTTCCATTTCATTTTTTCTTCTTCCGTTACTTCTCCCTCTTTATCTTACTTACATCTAACAACATTGCTTTATTTTTATTAAAATAAAATATGTATGTAGTAAAAAATAAACCAAATATTTCAAAGGGCTTACTTGTCAGATGGTGTTGAATGCCATAAGGGAATAAGAAAAAAGGATAATGAGATTTGTAGGGCGTGCCAGAAAATGGGATGAGGTTAGTGAACAGAAATAATCTTCTCTCACTGTTCTAAAGGCATAGAAAGGTGTACATACCCACATTCATACATACACAAATGTATAGCAGTTAAAAATATACAAATATACTCAAAAACAAGAAAACATCTCCATAGGACAGAAAAAGAGAGGAAATTCATAGTTTCAAATATGAAGTTGCCATGTGGCCCATAAGAAGTAAAGATTTGACTCAAGAATTGAAAGAACCTCCAAGCTTGGTTGAAATAAGGATCGAGCTGGAGGTTTCTACTACATTCTGGGATTTGGGGAGGAAAGAGAGGCAGCTATCCAGCACTAAGAACGTGACCTATGCTTGTCCAGAATTATCACCCAATATATCATTACCAGTTTCACCTGGAGAAATGGACCCAGGCAAATGTGAACCATAGGCAGGAAAGACTTGTATGGTAAAGCATCACATATAAAGGGAATTTTGATAATGAAAAGCATACCAAAAACTTAACCATTTTGTGAAGATCTGAAGAGAAACTAAACATGATGATTAAAGCTTGCAGAAATAGAAATAGTTAAACCACATGAACAAGGCATTAAATTAAATATGTATATTGCTCTTAAAGAGAGAAAATGTCCCTGCAACAATAATAAGAAGTTACAAAACAAGGACAGACAGATGTGAAAGAATGAATTGTATAAGCTTTGGAAATGAAAAATATACTCTTTGGTAGGGGAAGAAGATCAATAGAAGAGATGAATGGCAAACTCTCCACAGTTAAAGAGAAACACTATATTTAAAGATACAACAAAGTGAACCACATAGAAACAACAGAGATAAAAAAAATGCAAAATATGAGAGAAGTTAAGAAATAGAAGATAGATTGATAAACTTCAAGATATACTTAATAGGCATTTGTTAAAAGGTAATTTTTAAAATAAAAATAATTTATTTCTAGAAACAAGTATATAACTCTTTAGGTTGAAAATGTTCACTGACAGCTGAGCAGTCTAAATAAAAAATGAGCACACTGAGAGAAAAAGTAATTAACTGTATAACATCAATGATAATGAGAAAATCTTAAACAAGAGAATATTAAGATTACTTAGAAAGGAAGAAAGATTAAGTTGACAGAAGTCTTCTCATCCACAAAAATACATGCATGAAAACAAAGAGATAAAGGAAAATGACTATCAACCTAGAATTTAGTTTCCAATTAAACCGACATTCAGGAGTAATAATAGAATAAAGATATGCAAAGACTAATGGAGTTTATTTCCCACAGACTATTATTGAAAAGCTGCTCAAAGATTTACTACAGTATGAAGAAAAAAGAAGGGGATTTAAAATACATGGACCAACAGTATACAAATATAGTCATAAAGTAAATGTCAACCTAAATATTTACTATAAGAGTGAAGGCAGTAATATATGAACATGTTGAGATCAGAATAGAAAACCCTAGATAACAAAAAAAGGGATGGGTGTGCAGGGGAGTTCAGAGGAAAATTTTTCTTTGTCTTGTTTGGCAGAGATAATGGTTAATTTTAGGCATTTACAAACTATGTGAAGAGAAGTATGTTATAAAGTTAAGAGCTAACATGAAAGAATATAAATTACCTATATATTTTTAAACTGTTAGAGAATAAACATAGAAATTCAATAAAAGAGAGGAAAAAAGTATAAAAGCAGAAATTATTAGAAATAATTCAAAATACATTTATAATCAGAGTAAATATAAAACTCAAATCTTAAAAACTTACATCTTAAGAGAGAGACGCTCAGAACAACTTACATGATTGGATACTGTTCAGTTGTTGTAAGTAATGAATTAGACCTATCTCTATGACTGTGGATAAATCTCAAGAATTAGATTTGTTGGGGGAGAAAAAAGCAAGTGTAGTTATTTTACCATGTGATGCCATTATGCAAACATACACAAACATACAAGAATACTTTATTCAGTCTGTTTGGCTACAACTCATGTTTCTTTTCATGCCTATTAACATGACTGGTGACTAAGAAAATAATGCAGATATTGCAGCAATTCATTTTCCTCAACAAATTAATATTTTGTGCTACCACCTGACAGTGACTGATTCAAAGTATACTAATAACAGCCAGAACCCTCTAGCTAGAGAAAAATATAGTGCAGTATTGTACCTCATCCCATTTCACTCCATATTCTTCTCTTAGCCTAATTCTCTTGGGCTACATCTTCCTCATTTTTTTGCCCAGTTCCTATTTCTTTTTAAAGCACCATCTTCAGGTAGCCCTCCAAGCAAAGCTATGTGTAACACACACTTTCTAAATTCTCAAGTATCCAAATATGCCTATATTGTATCTTGCATAAGTGTTTACTGTACTACACAGAATAATACAACAGAAAAAAGTGGGAACTCTCCTGGAGAGATGGTATTCTTGGATTTTACATTCATTCATTGTCTATTGCAGCTTTCCATTTACTACAACATAGCATAAACCATCTAGCAGTTTAAAAATGCCCAAACTATCATTTGTTCTGATACAGGGGAAGGTCGGGTTATAAACTGTATATGTTTACTTGGTTACAGTTGTAGTCTTATGAAGTGTAATTGGCTAAGTATAATTTTATCATTAATTGATATCCATCCTGGGCATTGTGTTTTGCTTCCACTCAGATACTTCTTTTAAGATATCAGCTTTTTCCAGAAGACCTACTAGAGTTCCTTACCTTCATCTAGACCAATATATTGCTGCCTTTTAAACTCTAGTGCCATCATAGAAAGTAAGGATCCTTTCTTTCTAGATTCTAAGCTTACTCTTTGGCTTCAGGGCAAATATTTTTCTTTGAGGTTATTTGAGTTTAACCTTAGGCCCTATCTTCTATACTCGTCTCGTGATAATTTACAATTCTTTTTCTGACATCAGTATTCATGTACTATAAGCTCCTATCAAGCTCACTCCATTTACTCTTCAATAAATTGTTTAGACAATTACTTATTCTTAGACTAATATTAAGGTAGCTATTGAATTAATGAGGCTCAGCTATGTTGCAGAAATAAACAGCCTGGAAATGACAGTAGCTTTTGACAATAAAGGTTTATTTCTTTCTCATGCTGCATGTTCATTCTGGGTCAGAGCAGCTCTGTTCCAGGGCTGTGCTCTACATGTTGTCTTTACCCCAAATCCAAACTAAAGGAATAGCCTTGATCTGAGACATTGTGGACCTCATGTTTGAGGGAAAAATAGGACATAATAGGACATAATAGGACATAATAGGACCTTGCAATTGCTCTTAAAATTTATTTTTGGAAATGAACCATATCATTTCTGTCCTTATTTAATTGGCCAAAGCAAATCACAGGACAAAACTTAATGCCAACAGCTGGTAATGGATAATTCACCCAGAGAGAGCAAGCAGCAAATATTTTGAACAATCCAGTCCACTTCTGCTATCGATAATTCTATAGCTGTGTTTCTGTTCAATTTTTCTTAAACCATCAGTATTTCAATAACATGTGAGTCATCTATTTCTTTCCCATCTTCTCAACTGACTTCTCATTCCAATAAACCAAAGGTCTTTCCTCATTATTGACCTTCTGAAATATTTTCTTTTGTGTCCTCTTTATCTTTACTGCTCCAACCTAGTCATGCCCTAATCATCTCTCTCTTGGACAATTACTCACATTTCCCAACTGATCCCTCTGCCATCAGTCTTGGGTCTGTTCACATCCATTCTCCACACACCCACACAATGATCATGCCAATCATCTGATGAATTTCTCAGCCATTATGGGTTTATGGGGACTTTCCTGATGTGAACCCTGTCTTCTCTCTAGCCTCATTGTTCCTTATGCCATGACTCATTACATGATTCTGTAAAATGGTCTCCTATACTACCTCTCCCACAGCTCATTCATTTATACAACTTTTACTCATTTTGTAAGACAACTCAAGAATTCTCGAAAAGCTGTTCCCAAAGCTCCCAGGCTCTCGGAGGTCCTGTAATATATTGTACTGTTGCCATTGATCCACTTATATTTGTGATATTTATTTGTATATCCCTGTCTTCCTCACTGGCCTGTGAACTCTAGAGAGTTGGAAAATGATTTTTACTCAGCTTTGTGTCCCTGAAAGGGCAGCAATTGTATCTTAATACTCTTTGTATTCTTGCACCCAACACAGTATCAGCACATAATAGATATCTAATACTTTTGCTTAATAAATAAATGTAAGCCAAAATCAACATTTCCTTCTTCAAATACAAAAACTACAGTAGTTCCCTACCCCCTTATCTGCAGTTTTACTTTCCACAGTTTCAGTTACCCATGGTCAACTGCAGTTCGATAATATTAAATACAAAATTCCAGCAATAAACAATTCACAAGTTTTAAATTGCTCACTGTTCTGAGTACCTCACTTCATCTCATCCCATAGATATTGTCATCTCATATCATCACAACAAGAAAGGCAAATATACTACTCTAGGATATTTTGAGAGAGCGAGGAAGAGGCCATATTCACATAACTTTTATTACAGTATATTGTTATAATTATTCTATTTGATGATAGTTGTTAATTTTTTACTGTGCCTAATCTATAAATTAAACTTTATTATAAGTATGTATGTGTAAGAAAAACATAGAATATATAGGGTACAGTACTATTTGTGACTTCTATAGGTTTTGTTAGGAAAAGTGAAGTGAACTATAAATTAACATCATTAGTTCCTTTAATTTTTCCACTCATAAACAAAACTGTAACCCACAGATTTAAATATTCACTTATACATGGAAATTCCCCATGAATTCTCTTTACTAATGTCCTAAACATTTCCCTTGTTGCTCTAGAATTCTTAGTATTGAAATGAATAGGTAATTGCAGACATGGTTAAAATATCCTAACATAGACTTCATCACAGAAGCCAGTGGTGAGAATAGTTATAGAGTTGCAGTAATGTCAAATCCATGTTTGGTATACGAATCGCAATTTACATCAGCTCTTCTATTCAGTGACACACAGTAAATGACAAGGACAGATCTCCATAAAATGTACTGTTCCAATTCTGAACAGTAAGCATTCTTATACAGATGACTTACTGTTCTCTCTGGAGAAAGCATTCTCCTAGTAGTTATGTTACACAGTTATTTCATTATCTGACATGCATCAAAAATTAAGAACAAGGACAAAAGTTTGAGAGTATTTTAAAAATGTCCAATTGGAAGTACATAAAGCTTTTCTCATAAATTTATATTTTAAAACCATTAGTAATATACTAAAGAGAAAAGGAATCCTTTAATTATAGTACATATGTTACTATGGCTAAAAAATTAGATTGGATTCACACTTGATTTGATGGGCCAAAATATTCTGATTTTTGTCAATTATGTTATCTGCCTCTTTAACTATAATAGTCTATCTTTAATGATGCTAAATTCTTCTGTGCAACTTCAAGTACACTAAATATACATGACTAACAGTCCAGTGGTATTCATTTACTTAATAAAAAATTATTTAGCCCCTACTATATGGTACATTGTTATAAACGATGGTGATACTGCAGTGAACAAAGTCTGCTCTTAGAGCTTATATTCTAATAGAAGGAATCATATAATAAACAAATTCTCAGATTGTGATAAATGGCATGAGGAATAATAAAGGGGTAAGAGGATAGCTGTGATGGGCAGTCATCTCTGAAAGGCAGACATTTACACAGAAGCTTGAATGAAGTGAGAGAATGAGCCATGATGACAAATGAGAGCAAGGCATTTAAGGCTGAAGACACAGGATGCAGGTGCCTCCTTCATGTGTCTTGTGCAGTTGGTGAACAAGAAGGTGGAAGGGGCCAGGTCTTGAGAGCCTTGTAGAACCATGGAAAGAACTTCCGATTTTTTTCTGAGTGATATAGGTGAGCCATTGAAAGATTTTGGGAAAAGGAACAGCTTCGTAAAAGCATAATTTTGTCATTTGTGTAGAAAATATACCATCGAGAAAGTTTGTAATCGTTCATACAGGCTAAGAAATAGAACTTTGTCAGCATTTCAGAAGCCTTTCTCATGGCCCCTCTCTGTACTCAAAAGTTATCCAACTTTTAAATTCATTTAAGAAATAAATAAAATTATTAATTGTTTATTTAATATGTTAATGAGTACTTTTTAAATAATTGGGTAATAGCAGCATATGAAATTGAACTAAATAACATTTAAAAAATTTTCAGTTATAGTTGATGGCGTTGACTCAGTAAGAGTTGGGTGAAAAGACTTGTCTTAGTTAAATGATTTCTAAATGTAAAGTATTTTCACACGGGTAATCTTTACATATATAATATATATTGTGCAGGATATTATTGCTAATAATAGAATGGTAGTCTGTCCATCACATAATATCCACTAGCCCCCACTATGGTTTAAATATCTAATTCAATCTCTCCTCATGAAGCTTATAAAGTACAAATAAAGATATGTATTTGTTCTGAGTGAATAATGGGCAATTTGATTTTGGTATGCAGTGTATTGTGTTTCTTATAATGTCAGTCATTATTCTATTTGATATATATAGCATTCTAAGATTGATATATTTAAAATTAATGAGGCATTTGTCCTCTCTGTGAAGTAACTAATAAGGAAATTTTAACCCAGTGAATTATGTAGACAGAATTAAAACACATCAATTTTAGTTTTGAATAGTTATTTTCTGAATTCAAAGGCATCCTAAACATTAATGTGAATTAATATAATGCTTTGAAAAAAAAATGGTAATTTCAAATCACAACCAAAGAAATTAAATATGCTTGGAATGCTAGTGCAGGGTTTCATTCCTGGATATTAAAGTTGTCACAATTTTCTCCCCAGTTCTGTCCTCTAAAGGGATAATTTATTGAATACATAGCACTTATTGAGTGTCTTTTATGTGTCAGACTCTAGGGGTAGTTACTGGGAACCTATTCATTCAAAGATCAGTAGGTACCTAGATTCTTCTCAGGTCATAATTTATCTGAGAAAAATGTTGTATATACAGCTGACTAAGAGTGTTATAGCAAGCAAGATTTGAAGCTATCATATATAGAAGAAAGGACTTTACCTTTTATAAGATGCCAAAATTAGAACTAACTTGCCCTCTAGGCAAAGGCAGTCTTATCCCTAGATGGTTCAGAAACCGATGGCATCTTTGGGTAAAAAAAAGGTGCCTCCCCTCCTTTTTTTCCTTGAAGAATGAAGCAAGAATGAAGCCCTGTGCTAGGATATAGGCTTAGCAAATGGAGCACTGGTTAGATTTATGTTGTCATTCTCTCCCCTGGGTACTTTTGTGCAGTGCACAAACTGTACAACTATACATGACAGTCCCATAATTAATGGTTCTCACAGGCAGTTATGCTAGATAGTATTTTGGGAAGGCTCCCCATGAAATGAGATATTTGAATATCAAACAGAGCTAAGAGGTAATTTTTGACAACCACTGAAGAGCTCAGAAATTTTAGTTGGAAGAAAAAAGTGGAAACAGGTCATTTTTACATTTTGTATAGTAGCAAGAAATTCGATAGTGCTGGAATAAAACATTCATAATTGAAAGTGATATGAATTATGCCTGGAAAGAAAGTCTTTTGCTTGATTATGAAGAGTCTGAAATGTCCCTATAAGAAGCTCGAACTAAACAAAGGAGTTTTGAATTACTTTTGGAGAAAAATTAGGAGATGATATAAAGAATATTTGAGTTAGCAAAACTTTTCATTTAGAACCACTTACAAATAGAATAAAGTTATGACAGACAGTACAGTTGATAACCGCTTTGACTTGCAATATGGCAGACAGGGTTTCTGTGTTTTTTATGGCAAAGATTGGAATATGTGATGGAATTTTAAATGACCCCACTAAAAGTAAGAATCCACTGACCCATTTCAAAGTTTCATAAGGATATTTCTCTAAATAGGCCTATTTTATTATCATTGTCAAAATAATAGGTAAAATAAATATAATAATGAAGTTAATAAGTTTACAAATGATGGGAAATATATAAATACAAACCCAAGGAATTATTCATAAAGTCCTGTGAAACCTTAAAAGAATGTCAATCTTATCAGGGCTGGTACGTCATTAACTAAAGTTTTTGCGCACATTCACTGCTACACAATAGTTTCATGCCAGCCTAGTAAATCATAGATATTTCTGAAAGGAAAATAATTTCATTATACTAGAAAAGGGTTGATTTTTTTGACAGGCATGGTAAACTTTATAATAACAGAACAATTTTACTTTTCTTTAATGCTTCTGTCAGTATCATAATATTTTACTATTGATTGTTCAAGTACACATTTATCTTCTAAAGTACATATTAAATTCAAATTCTTAAAGTTTATTTTCAGATAGATGTTAAAGATGAATACATTGTGGGCTCAGATTAAAGTGGAACTAATTCATTGACCTTTTAAAATGATGTATTACTTGAGTATGTGATCCTACTCAATGGGGAAGTTAACATCATCAAAGAAAACACCTTCAAAAACAATAGTAATAAGTGATCTTTCTTAATATATTTATATTTTCCAAGATTTTTGCATACTGTTCTCCTTTGTTCTCTTCTTTTCCTCTGCTGCTGACTTCAAAGGTAAGTTCACTCTAAGGATAGCCCAGGTTTTGGACAATATTTTTCCCAATTACATCTTATGCTTCAGTAAGCAACTCAACATGTCGATCAGTAAAGAAAGACTTTAATTAATTTTATTATACAAAGTAATGAATAACTTTTTAAATGAATTGACTAATGTGGGAAAAATGGAATGCTTTCCTAAATCTCTTTTACCTCTGGATGTAATCGCTGTTAGTATCTGGGTATATTTATTCATATAGTTTGCTATACCTATACAAATAGAATAGGAAGATTTGATTAGCTTTAAGATTATCCCTATTTAAGTATCCAGTTAATACTGAGATCTATAATACATTCTTTAGCCTGACAGGATTTTGTCTTTATTTTCAAGTTGAAAAACCATAGATATTTCACTAATAGAGTCACATTATATTCTGCATATATTTTAGACAATTTTAAAGGTTCGTTGTAATCTGAGGTTCCTTGTATTTAAAAATTCAGAAATTATTTACTGAAATTATTTAAGACCACACATTTTGTTCTACAGGTGATGAAAGATTTGACTTAAAATAATCTGTTAAAAATTAGAAGGTAGATTGAAGAAGTATGGTACTGGGTACAAGGGAGTAAGTTAAAAGGTATGTCTAAGGACAGGAAATATTCTCAGTAACAGCAGAGCCAGACCACATGGAGAATTGAGGTATTATTCATTGCTGCTCAGATTGCAACAGTAGTTAGTTACTTTTGGTGAGAATAGATCTGGAGACCCAATGATATTCTAATAGTCCACAGTGATCATATCCCAGGCTCTCTTTTAATCTCAAATTCAAACTGTCAAAAGACCATGGTTTTGGTTGGATTCATTAGTCTTTATCCAGTATAGAGTGCTTTAGTTAGAGCTCTCCTGCTACTTAGCCCCTTAGATCTCTACATCTCCTCTGTATTCTCTTTTTGGGGTGGACTCCATCACTGATCCAATCAACCATGTCTGTAGTGGACAGCTATAGCACATTAAATAGTTACTGTTACATAATGAGTATCTTAAAATGTATCTGTGAATATTGGAGGCATTTTAGGCATTTTTAGATAAGGGCAGTATAATTAAGAGGCTCTGTTTGTGGCCTTACATTAGAAAACATGAATATGGAAGGCCAGATAATAGGGCCTGTTGGTAGATTGAGTTATTGGTACAATTTCTCTCCCCCTCCAATATCCATGCCTTTTGGTATTTTTTAGGTTGAAGAAAATCTTTTAATAGATAATATTTATATAATCATCTTTATACCAACAAAGTTGTAAAATATAATTTTTATATGGAGGAAGGGGTCCACAAAGTGAAAATGCCTAGGGACCACAGGAGTCAACATTTGATCTTACCCTAAGGCCAGCCTCTGGGCTCTGGCAGCTGTGCTGTGCCTTGTTAAGGGCATATGGAGAACAGGTCTGTGCTCAAACTTCTTTGACCCCTTCCACCTCCTGGATTATCCTTAGAACTCATTTCAACTGCTTTAATGCATCTGTTCTTAACCTGTTCCTGATGCCAAATGCTGTGTGGTTCTCTGGGGAAGCAAGCTCAAAGCTTTTAATCAGATTCTCAGGAGTCCTATAAGCTATATTATTCCTGTTCAGAATGGCCATGTTGAAGTTAGAGGAGTCAGGATGTGTAAAAGGCACATAGGTGACATGAAACAACCCAGAGAGGCTTTCCGATGATGCTAGAGATGTGTGGTGATGCAGAGGTGTGCTCTGATGATGCAGAGAGTCACTGTGATGACCTAAGAGGTACATGATGACTTGGAAAACTTTGAAAGACATGGCTTGCTTTCCAGGTTACTCACTAGTCCTCCAGGCAATGGAATTTGGATTCAGCCCAGACCTCTCAGGACTTGGGCTCAAGGCTTTCAATGATCTAATATACTGATTCTATTTTTTTTTTTTTTTTGCTTTGTACTTAGGTACTTCTCGCCCTAAAGGAATTCTGAAAAACTGTGCATCTGATCACACAGTAAAGTTGACATCTAAAAAAAGCTTTGTCATAAGTTTAAATAGTTATAGAAGAGGAAATTTTCCGCTATTGTGAAAGTTGGCTATTTTTATGTGTATGGTATAATATACATAACATAAAATTGACCCTTTTGATTATTTTGAGGTGTACAATTCGGTGGCGTTAAGTACATTTGCACTGTTGTGCAACTATCACCATCCTCCATCTTCAGATCTGTCCTTTGCTGTTTGACCTTGCAGTTCCTTCCAGTAGAAGTATGCCTCACCTCTTGACTTTAGGTCTGGTCGTGTGATTGTTTTTGGCTAATGGAAAGTGGGCAGAAATGATAATATGCCAGTTTCAAAGCTAGGACTTTAAGAGACATCACATATTTGTTTGTTTGTTTTGTCCGTCTGCTATGGATGTGAGAAAAATATTCTCAAGGAGAGTGAGAGATGTGTGAAGTAGACCCAGTCTGACTTTTGGTTTACAGCCGCCCAGGTAATCCCATCCTAAATCAGCTAAACCCCAACTTACTTGCTGATGAATAGCCGCAATAATTACTGTTACATAACACAGAGATTTTTGTGGTGGTTTGTTATATAGCAATAGATGACTTACACAGGTCTAAATTTGATTTGTTTAGGAGAGGGAGAGAATAATAAATAAAAATCATGCTCTCCTTCTTGAAACACTTTCTATCCTTGAGTTATGTGACACCATGCTGTTTTGTAGATTGTTCTCTGGCTGTTAATTCTCAGTCTTCTTTCTACCTTAGCTTTGAAATTCCACAGTGATTAATATTTATGTTTCAGGCTAACACAGCATTCATGGAACAGTTTCACTTGATTATATTTTCTTTTTTAAAAAATAATTGAAAACTTTAAGAATAGATTTTGTTTAGGATTTTGCATTTATATTTCTGAGAGGTAACGGTATATAATTTTCCTTTCTTGTAATGTGCTAGTATATTCGGAATCAGTATTATACTAATCTTATAAAATATATTGAAAAATGTTCTCTATTTTCTGAAGATGTTTGTGTAAAAAAGAGTTTTAAAAGAATTCACCAGTGAAGCTAACCGGTCCTAGAATTTTCTTTTTGGCAAAGATTCTATTTATATATTCATTTCTTTTAACAGATATAGGACTATGCAGAACTATTTATACTTCTGTCAGATTATAATTACTTTGCATTTCTCTTTTTCACTAAAATATCAAATTTATTGTTATACGTTTGTTCAAAATATTTTATCTTTTTCATGATTAAAGATCTATAGTGATATTACATTTTTATTCCTGAAATTGGTAATTTGTATTTTCTTTCTTTTTATTGCTAGAGATCATTAATTTTCCTATTTATTCCAAAGACCTTAATTTTGAATCTGCTGATTTTTCTATTGCATTTCCATTTCATTTATTTCTGTTCCTATGTGATTATTTTCTTCTAGCTTTTTTTTTTTCATTTTATTTTATTTTACTTTTGCTAGCCTTTCTTAACTTCTTGAAATGAAAATTTAAGTCATTTATTTACAAAATTTTCTCTGATGTCCTGAAAAGGATATTTTTCTGGTCATTGCAGAATGAGCCTTTCTTTTTAATTATCTTCTACCTTCCCTACCATTACGGGAAGCTCTTTTTCCTTTTATAGATAGTGTTGCTATCTCAGTTAATGGCAACACCATTCACCTCACTGTAAAATTCCACATGCCTATGAGCATCCTTGAAACATTCTTCTTTTACTCTTCTGCCCGTAACACATCAATTATCAAAGCCAGTAGATTCTAACTCCTAAATATATCATTGATCCATTCACTTCTCTCTATTTCTCCTTTTAAATATGCCTAATATCCATTTATTTCTCTTTATTTTACCAAATCTATTGAAATAGATTTGAATTTGTCTTCTCCACTTCTATTTTTTTCTCTCTCTTTTATCCCTTTTAGGTACAAACTGCCAGAATAATTGTTTCTAATTAAAAATAAAAAAAAGAAACTTCAATGGATTTCAATTGCTTTTAGTATAATAAAATAATAAAAAAAAATCAAAACCTCTTTTATGTGCTCTGAAATTCCTGCATGACTTTACTTTTTCCTGTCTGACCAATTTCCTCTTTTTGCCATGCTTTCATTCGTTGTCTGTGTTTCAGATAGAATAGCCTTCTCATTCCTTCAATATGCCAACATTTTTCTTTCCAAATTTAGTAATTCCCACAAGCTACTTCTTACATTATTCTTATATTCCTATGTTAGTATGTTCTTTTTCTTATTCTTGTGAAGGGCTCAACTGAAAATAGACTTTTAAAGAAAGCCTTCTTTGACTTTCCAGATCTAGAGCAGCTACCCTGGAATATGTTTTCAAAGAATTTTGTGTTTCTTATATATAACACTTTTCAAAATTATAAATAAAAACTTAATTTTGATTTTTTTGTGTCACTTCTAGAATGTGCATTTCATGAGAAGGGCAATCACATTTGATTTGGTACCTATTATGTTTCCAGTTTCAGGAAGAGCTTTCAACATTGTAGACTCCGATAAATATCAAGGCTACATAGATAGTAATTAATAAAACTGACATTTGAATCCTAGATATCTTGTTTCAGAACCTCACTGTTAATCACTATGCTATAGGCCCTTGAAGCATTTTTCTCCTTAGAATCACAACTAGGAGTTCAACGGGAAGGCAATTGGTGGTATCACTGTTTTTTCTTTTCCTTTTTGTGTTAATTAATCTAATCAAATTGCACCCTCCATCATTATATACTTTAGTGATTGATATTTAAAAATACTTTTTTCTGTTGAAAATATCCAGTGGGCAAGAAAGAATCAAAATACATTTTGATTTAACCCAAAAGATATTCTGATAGAGCCAGCACTCTTATTCCAACTGTGTTAAACAACAGATTTTAAACATATCTAGAAGGATGTCTGGTCCTCAGACATGCCAGAAACATGGACTCAGGTGATGTCATTAGGATTCAATGTGCTTTTTCTCTTGTGTTTTTATGAAAATTCTTCTATGTGGTAGCAAGATGGCTTCTAAAAGGGTTGGGCTTGTAGGCTACTACCTTAACAATCAAAAAGAAAGAATAACTAGCTCTTTTTCGACGATTCAAGCAAAAGTACTGTCTAAGGATCTTAATGCTCTTGGTTGGGTCACCTGTCCATCTCTGTACCAATCACTGTGATTAGGATAATGAAGTAATTTGATTGCATACATATGAATTATATGATCATTATGGGAATCAGAGATAAACTCAATCTATATCCCCAAACTCCAAACTATGAGTGATGGAGGGTAGTTTTTCAGAGGAAAATCAGGAATTTCTTTTAGAATTAGGGTGAATGAAAATGAGCAAAGTGCAGATGACAACAGATATTTAGAAGAAGAAATTAGAGAAATCCTTTGCTTGAACTCAGGTTTGAGTAACAGTGGCAAGAGTATCATTTTTAAATTTAAAATTGGTATTCATAATGAGAATGAAGGTAACTGCCTCGCATTTCAGTGGCATTGATACTCTTGAGACTTAAAATTTTTTTTTTAAATATGGCATTGATACTCTTGGGACCTAAAAATATATTTTTTTAAAATATAGTTATTTCCACTTAATGCCAGTAATCTCACCCTGAAAATCAGATGTTCTGCATGGAAACACTAACCAAGAACCTATTTCTCTTTATTTTTAAATGGAAAAAATAATGTATTTCATGAAAACCCACACCTCACCAAATTTTCTAAGATGTAACTAAAATATAAAGAAATGCCTGCAAGTAACACATTATCATATTAGAATGAAGAAGCTTAAAACATGATGCTCTGACCATTAAACAATAGAATTTACAATTAATGGTACTGTGTACATGACATATGTGATGCTTTTCTCTTTCATTTTCAAAATCTCTTGACCCGATTCTGACAGTCTAAAACTAATACTAATATTGTCACATTTTAAAAAAACCTTTCAGTCAGGAGAGACATTGCCCCCTTCCAGGGCTAGCTAATCCCCAAAGACAATAACAACTTCCCCCTAGGAAGGCTTTTCATATATAAACCAACCAGTCTTGAGTTTGTACCCCCAGGTACCTCCTTATCTAGTTTTCACACACCAAGCCAATATTTTCCCTGCCCTAAATCATCCAAGGGCCAAATACCAGGCACTAAAGACCACTTCTTTAGCCCAGAGTTTAGTAGAATTGTTCAAAATAGCCAATCCTAAACTGTTAAGTCTGCCTGTCTTGCCTTTTATGTGGAAACCATAATAAAGACTGTGCCTAAGCTCTTCCTCTCACTGCTGCCTTCTGACTCCTGAACACTCTCGTGAATTTCTCTGTGACCCTGTGTAGCATGCCATGACCCCATCTCTGGGACCCGAGAGTATAATAAACTTCTTCCTGCCAAGGCTTGTTCTTGTCTCCTGCAGTGGCCACACTGACTTTATCATACCTTATCCAACATATACATTTAAAAAAATAGGTATAAAAAATTCAAGGGGCATTTTGCTAAGGAAATGCTAACTGGAGAGATTTCTGCTGAGTTCTTAGAGTGTGCTTGTTTTGGAAACTTGAGAGATACCCATTGTAGGAAAGAGATATGGTGATGTAGATAATGGCTAGATATTGCCTGTATACTACTAGAAACTTGGAATAATCCTGGTCAAAAATAATAACAAAATATGTGTACTTAAATACTCAAGTTTCTGAATAAATAGAAATGAGGGATGATTTATATTTTTTCACAACTCTCCTAAACAATGTATAATACTTTAAAAATAAGCAGCTCTTGCTTGAGCCAAAATGTTAGTTAAGCAAGTTAAATAAATAGGGAAAGCAATTCTGTGATATCTACAAGTGCACCATATTAAGATAAGTTAAAGGTTAGTAAAAAAGTATTACCAAAACTACTAAAAAGTCTTTCTGAATTCCTGAACATTTTCAGTTCTGTAATCCTTAGGTGACGAAAAAGTATTCGTATAGACAAAGAGCTAAATTACAATCTGCATGCAATATTTTAAAAATTCTGTTCTTGCCAGTTAGATTTTTGTTTTCTGTTTGTTTTTTTTTCCCTATATCAATAGGAGACAGAGAAAACAATTATAAACCTTCTGGAAAGCCCGTCAGAAGATAGCTATGAAAATAGTAGTAAAATGTTCAGATTGGAGCCAGCAGCTAGTAAAGATAGCAAAACAACACTTCAAATCACTTTTGACAATAAAATAAACATTTTTTTTTTAACGACATTTTTTTTTTTTCACCTCAAGTGTCTCTCACCAAGGAAAGAGAAACACTTCTAAGGTCTAACGGAAAGCATGAGAGGAGAATAATTATTTTATTAGTGTGATGTGGAAGAAAGAGAGTGAATTTTATTGTCACTAAAACCAGAAAGAAACATTTTAGGGAGATAATGATAGAAATGTCATTAGTTCTATGAGACTTGATTGCTTCCTTGGTGAAACTACATAATATGTCAGACGTGATAGTGCTGCTGAGATTTTTAAATTAGATTAAATTGGAGAACCTATCACAGTTTTATATGTTATCATCAGCTCTACCATATCTTGCTTATGTTAAAAATTAACCATGGAACAGACTCATAGAATAGCCCAATGAGACAAAGAGCTTAATTACAATCTTCACCCGTATTTAAAAAATTCTGTTCTTACCACTTCAGATTTTTGTTTTTTGTTTCTTCTATATCCATGGAAGACAGAGAAAAAAAATTATAAGCCTTTATTTCAGACTTTGTTGAGAACTGATTTTGTGCATAGAGCATGCACTCAAAGAGATTCTCCAAAGTTGTTCTGGCATGGTAAACTCTTTTTTGACAGCCAGGCTAGCAAATTCAGTTTTGATATAGACTACTTTAGTGATCTTAATTCATTCTTCATCTATAGGGACTTGGTGTACATTTAGGACACCTTCACAATGGGTAGTCACCTGAGTACCTGAATATAGCTCAGTTTGGGGCTCTCCAAATGGTAACAGTCTAATTCTTTGAGGAGACCTTTAGGAAGGAATCCAAAAAGTGAATTTCATGTATTCTACCCACCCTCCAAAATAGTGAAAATTCCTTTATTCCTCACTGTGTGCTATCAGGACATATAGACAAGAACATTTTATTTATTATATGTATTTGACTTCATTTGGCATAAGTTTTAGTTCCAGTTTTCATTTTACTTGGTCAGTTCATAACAAAATTGTTTAATCTGTGGTTTCTGTTTAGTAAACAATTTTAACTAGAAATTTTGAAACTTGAAATTCTGAAGTTGTCTGTACCTCCTGAGGCTTCTCAAAATTTAGCTGCTTTCTATTTACCCAATATCTCTGTGATACTGTGATTTATAAGAATTATATATTTTGGTCATTCAGATGACCAAATATATTTTTCATGTATATTTGATTTTTGTCTGCTGTTCCTGGCTCACAGCTCCTAAAACCCTACAATTGCCTGTGTTAAGAGATTTGTTATGTAAATGAGGTGACTTTTGGAAAGCCCTTATATAACTTGAGGGTGAGAGAGGCTGGTTGCCAGGAGAATCAACCAGGTGATTAGAGTTGAAACCTTCAGTCCTCCCCCATCTCTGGGGATGAGAGTAGGGCTGGAGATTGAATTCAGTTGCCAATGGCCAATGAGTTAATCCATCATGCCAATGTAATAAAGCCTTCATAAAAACCCAAAAAGACAGGGTTTGGAGAGCTTCTGGGTTGGTGACATGTGGAGATTTGGGGAGAGTGGCAAGCTTGGAGAGGGCATTGAAGCTCTGTGCCCTCTCCACATAATTTGCCCTATGTATCTCTTCCATCTAGCTGTTCCTGAGTCATATACTTTTATAATAAACTGGTAATCTAGTGAGTAAACAGATTTCCTGAATTTTGTGAGCTTCTGTAGCAAATTGCACCCAAGAAGTGGGTCTTGAAAACCTCTGATTTTTAGTTAAGTTGGTCAGAAGTAAGGTAACAACCAGGATTTGTGACTGGTGTCTGAAGTTAGGGAAGAGGGGATAGTCTTGTAGGACTGAACCCTAACCTGTGGCATCTGACACTATCTCTAGGTAGATAATTTCAGAATTGAATTAAATTCTTGGACACCCTGCTGGTGTTTGAGAATTTGTTTGTTGGTGTAGTGGGAATCCCTATCCCTACCCTGATAACTCACTTCTTAGTGAAGAACACACTTTAGTGATCACAATAAAGTACTCCAAAGGAAGCATTCAGTAATTTGTTATAGAAAACCTGGTAGTGAAGTAGCATATTCATATCTCAATAGTAGCCTTCTAGAAACTGGTTTCATGAGCAAAGAGTAAGGAGTGGGGATTTTAGACTATGAAAAAGAGCTCTAGGCTAGTAGCCCTCAAATCATATCACATTGCCTCATTCTGTCAATAACTTGAGATTTAACCCAATAGACATTTCTTCTTCCTCAGATAAAGTTAAATCGTCATAATTTTTTTTTTTTGTTTTTAACAAGCAGGCCAAATTATTAAGAATTAACACTAGGTTTCTAATAAATATAAGGTTTGGAAAGAGAAGTAAAACAATGGTAGATTGAGAGAAAAGGGAGGAAGAAAAATTCAATAGCTTTCCTTACTAAGTAACCCATTTTATTCTTTCTTTCTTTCTTTCTTTCTTTTTTTTTGGAAAATAACTCAGTGATGCTAGAAAATGTGTATGGGAAGAAAATTTAGTTTTTTTTAGTTTTTCAAAAAATCACTTCAAAATTACATTCCACACATTTTGGTAGCATTATTTTTACTTGTGGCCAGATAAAATAACACATTGTAGTTGTAGATATGAAGAAGAAGATGAACAAGGATATTTACTTAGAAATCTTTTCAGTAATCCATAATGAAAGTATTCAGTTTTCTAAGGTTGTTTCTATCCCTTCATCTCACCAAAAGACAAAATCCTTATTTAATCTGTTCAGATTTCCTGGTAGGAGATTTAAAGCTTTATGTGAGCAAGTCAATATTTTCTTTTGAACATCTTGCTGATAAGTTTTCCTTTAGGAGACATATGATTAGGCCTGAATTTGAACAAAAAGATTCATCAAACCTATCTCTCCATTTCTTTCATTTAAAACTGAAATTTTATGTAGCATTGGTGTAGAAAAGCTTTTTCTTCTTCTTTATAAAAGTCACTTGGATTTAATATAACTTCTCTGGATTCTTTCAGTTACTCTTGTAACAAAGGTAGTCGTCTAATAGAAGAAAAACGCTGAGTTTTATTCTAGTGATTTAACTTGTATCAACTCACTTATGGGCCTTTCACAAACATTCTAGGAGAAATTAATTAATGAGTCATTAATATCAAAATGCCTAAGAGGATAGACTAAATGAATTTTTGAACTTTAATTAAATAAGTATTTTAATATATGAAAATAAAATCCCTATCTTGGCTAATTAATTTTAATTTAATTTAACTCAGTTGTTAGATATGGATAATATTGGTTTAGTAGATGTGATTAGATTGTTTTCAAAGTATTTCTTTTCAGGATATGGCATAGACTTTTTTTCATAAACAAAAATTATATACAATGTACACACTACACACATATTACATAACTTTATTTGTTTCTTCAGAAAACTTTGATACTTCTTGTAGATCTTACCATGTTTTATTTATTTATTTATTTTTGGTGCCACTGCTCCAGCAAATTTTGATGAACCTTGGAGATCAATATGCTATTTGGTCACATGAGCTTTCTCCTCCCTAAATCTCCTTCTCTTTGTATGTTCTTCTGTATGTTTAGGATGTTTGAATATTCCATCACCACAGTATTTGTTGGAGGAGGACGTCAAGAGGATGTGACGGTTGACCAGCGAGCTGAGCACAGGCAATCAGAGTCTCCTCACCCCTACTGTGTCCTTGGAATTTACAGTCTGCCCACTATTCCCATAGCTAGAGCCATTTCAGCTGACACAATCTTGAGATAATGTGTTTTTGAGACCATTTGAATTGTATATCTGTTTAAAGCCCTTATATAAACTTTTAAGATTCTGTGGCCACTCAAGTCAAGCCTCATGTATAAGTTTCCTTTGTTTAATGAAACTGCCACCTAACCAATCTGGAGTGGTCTGCTTCTTTCTTTGGTCTCTCCTTGCCCTCAGTGTATAGGGCCCAATTTCAGATTTTACTCAGGAAACTCCTGAATTTGTGAACCATCACTATTTTACCACTGTTTGCCACTTAGATTATAAGCAAATCCGAATTTAGTCATTCCTATAGAATCTGAGACAAATCTTTTTTGAGTATTGGTTAAAGTTAATGATAACAACTCATGAGTTAAAATGTTATGCAATTTTAGGTAAATGCCAAGAAATAGAATTTCTGGGTGGTGTGGTATATCTTTTTTTTTAGTTTTTTAAAGAATCTCCCTACTGTTTTATATAGGGGCTGCACCAGTTTGCAGACCCATCACCAGTGTACAAGAGTTCTCTTTTGTCCACATCCTTACTAACACATGTTATTTGTTGCTTTTTGGTAATTCCTATTCTGATTAGTATGAGGTGGTATATCATTGTGGTTTTTGCATTTCCCTGATTATTAGTGATGTTGAGCATCTTTTCATATTTCTGTTGCCCATCTGTATGTCTTCTTTGGAGAGATGTCTTTTCATGTCCACTCATTTTTTTGATGAAATATTATTTTGTTATTGAGTCATATGAGTTTCTTATATATTTTGAATATCAACCCCTTATCAGATATACTTGAAAATATTTTCTCTCATTCAATAAGTTGCCTTTTTGTTTTGTTAAAGGTTTCCTTTGCTCTGCAGAAACTTTTTAGTTTAATGTAATCCCATTTGTTTACTTTTGCTTTTGTTTCTTTTGCTTGAAATGATGTATTTAAAAAGATATTACTCAGATTGATGTCAAATAGTTTACCTCCCATGTTTTCTCCTAGGAGTTTTATGGTTTCAGGTCTTACATTAAATCTTTAACCCATTTTGAGTTTATTTTTGCATATGATGTAAGAGAGTTGTCCAGTTTCAATTTTTTGGCATGTATCTGTTCAGTTTTCCCGACATCACTTGTTAAAGAGATTGTTGTTACTCCAGTGTATATTTTTGCCTTTTTTGTCATAGATTAGCCTTTTCTGTCATAAATGAGGGTTTATTTTTGGGCTCTCTATTCTGTTGCATTGATCTTTGTGTTGTTTTTGTGCCAGTACCATACTATTTTGATTATTATTGATAGATCAATGGATAAAGGAGAAGTAGTGTATGTATACAGTGGAATATTTTGCAGCAATAAAAAAGAATGGAATCTTGCTATTTGTGACAAAAGGAATCGATCTAGAAGGTAATATGCTAAGTGAAATAGGCAGAAAAAGACAAATTCCATATGGTTTCGCTTAAAACAAACAAAACAAACAGACTCATAGAAGCAGAGAGTAAAAGGATGGATACCAGAAAAAGGTTGTGCTAGAATAGGTGAAAAGGGGAGGGAAATATAGTCAATAATATTGTGATAAGTTTACATGGTGAACAGATGATTACTAGAATTAGTGAGATGAGCACATTATAAGGTATAAAAATGTTGAATCGCTGTATTGTACCCCTGAAACTAAAGTAACCAATATAAGGTTGTATACCAACTATATTTAAGCAATAAATTTTTTTTAATTATGTAATTTTAAAGGGTACCCAATGAAAATAATCATAAATAACATGACAGGGAAAAGATATTAAAAGTTTGATATGGAGATGTGAAGAAGTTAAGTATCAAATGTGGTTTATTTCCTTTTCATTAACACCTCAGTCAAGACACACACACCATAGAAAGGGTTTTAGTTTTTTGCATTTGTCATTAAAGTTTATTTTATTGTCAAGAATCTTTTGATATGATGACCACAGTGAGAGAATTCTCTTTTCTATGACTAATTCGTAAAAGCTACCAACAATTTTCTTTTATACTGTTTAAGTCGTAGCTTCCCGTGGAAAAGAATTTTAGGGTATTGCTAATTTTTAAAATTTTGTTTTTTAATGAATTTTACTTTTTAGAAAATATTTATATTTACAGGAAAAGTATGGAGATAGTAAAGAGTTACATTATATTACACACTTGGTTTTCTAATTATTAACATTTTGCTTTCTTATGGTTTTGTTAACCAAAAAATAAAAGGCCATAGTTAACGTAAACAAGCATTTATTTGAGATCCAAAAGAATAGCTATTCTGGAAGCACTGATTCAAGCAGAAACCCAAATAGTGTTCTGATTAGGAAGTCAAGGCAAGGGTTATTTATGAGAAAGGGAAGAAAAATGATTACACCAATAAAGGAGAAAATTACATCAATGATGGTAAATGATTACATCAATAGAAGAAGGCATATCTATAAGTGCAGATAAACTAACATAGTGATGTTAATTCTCAAGAACCTTTTAAATTTTCAGTCCATTAGTCATAATATTTGCCTTCTTGTTATCTTTGAAAACAGTTGTTTGGGATAGATATTTGTTTTACTCTCAGCCCAAAGGTTATTTTGCCAAGTTTTAACATTCCAAATGTTTGAGGAGTAAGAAGTGCAAGGCATTTTCGGTGGTATGGAAGCTCCAAATCCATTTGAAAGTGACTCCATTTATTATTTTTTATAATGCATATTTTAGAATCAATAAACAAATATAACACATTATTAAATTCATGTCTTTCAATAAACAAATATAATACATTATTATTAAGTTCATATCTTATTCAGATTACCTTACTTTTTGCTTAATGTCTTCTTGCTGTTCCAGTATTTTATTAAAGATACCACATTACATTTAGTCATCATGTCTCTTTAGCCTATTCTTGACTGTTACAGTTTCTTATTCTTTCTTTGATTCTTTCTGCTTTTTTAAAAAGACTTCGAGAGTTAAGATAAATAGCAGTTGGATATTTTGTAGAATGTGCTTCAATTTTAGTTTATCTAATATTTTTCTCATGATTATACTGGGGTTTATGTGTCCTTGAGAGTTCATTATCTTCATGATAAGTTCCATTATCATCACATTATAACAAGAGTACATATTATCCCATGATTTTTCACTGTTGATGTAAACCTTGATCACTTGGCTGAAGTAGTATTTGCCAATTTACTAAGGTTACTTCCCTCCTCCTTTCCATATTATACTCTTTGGGAAGAAGTCCCTCTGTGCAGCACACACTTCAAAGAATGAGGATATATACTCCACCTCATTGAGAGTAGAATACATGCATAAATTATTTGGAATTCTTCTGCACTAGAGATATTTCTCTTCTCCCCCATATATCTGCTGATTAAATCAATTATTTCTATCGCTGTAGAATCATGGATATTATTTAATACTTTTGGTTATAATTAAATACTACTTTACTTAGTTCGTTTGCTTAGATTGTTTCTGCATTGGCCATTGGATACTTTTTCAGTTGGCTCCTCTGTCTCTTTGACATACCTTCATCATGTTGTGTTTGTGTGTGTGTATGTAACACTTCCTTTCTGGCACATGTTATTGCCCCAGGACCACCTTGTATATTTATTGCTCCTAGTCCTAGATTTGGTTCCCTGTCCAAGGAGCCCTGGTTTCTTTTATTGAAGAATGATATTAGAAACCAAGATCTGGGTGCTAAGTGTGCTCAGTGCTACTGGTTGTAGTTGCCTCTAGGCCTTTCAGCTGCAAAGGCACAGAAATATAAGTGCATATACTAATGCTTGTGTGTGTGTGTATGTGTGTGTATATATACAAATATGAATATTTCTATATGTAATCAACTTTGTTAAGAAAAACATAAATTTATACTGATGTCTCCATCACAAATCCATTACCATGTAGATCGTTATAGCCTCTTCTGCATGTTTATCTGTAAACTCTTAGTCCAACAGTGAGAAACCTGGCTCCTACCATTTGCCATCTGTTTGCTTAATTATTCATTCCAGTATACATGTATAACAGTATCAGAATTGTTAGCTTTGTTCACCATGGGAAATGATTTTATTGAGTATAGTTCAGTACTTACATAGAGTTTCTTTTGCCATTAGTTGTATAAACTTCACTTTTTGGCACTTTTTTCCCCACTCCCTTCATGGAGGTTGTTTCATATATTTGTAATATAGTTAGATTGTTTTGTCACATTCTTCATTCCATCCTTGGATCCTACGACCTCCTAAATTATGTTTAAAAATTTTTTCATATGCTCTATATATTTTGATTAATACATAATGTAATGTCCCAATTATAGTATTATACAGAATATATTCATCATACTAAAAATTTCTCCATACTTTGCTGTTTCAGCCTTCCTTGTTTTTCTATGAACTTCTAAAAAACTTCTCTTTTTACTGTTGCTATCGTTTTACCTTTTTCAGAACATCATTTAATCAGAATCATAAAGTAGTTGGATTTTTAAGACTGGCTTCTTGAATTTATCAATATGTATTCAAGATTTATTAGAGTTGAATGACTTATAGAACATTTCTTTTTATTGCTAAATAATATTTCATTGTATAGATGTACCACAGTTTGTTTATCCATTCACCTATTGGAGAACATTTTCACTGCTTCCAGTATTTGGAAATTATGAATAAAGCTGTCGTAAAATTTTCATAAAGGCTCTTGTATAAGCCTAATTTTCCAAATTAGTTTCATCAGTGAATTAGAATGCAATTGAAATTATTAAACTTTTACAAAGTGATTTTCATGAGAGTTCCTTTTGTTTCATATCCTTGTCAACATTTGGTATTGTCAGATTTTTGTATTTTAACCATACTAATAGTTGTGTATTGGTATCTCACTGTGGTTTTAATATTTGCAATTATCTAATTACAAGTGATGTGAAATATCTTTTCATATATTTATTGAACATTTATGGCTATTCAGTGATTTTCATTTTCAGGTATTTTGTCCATCTTATAATTGAATCATTTGTGTTCTTATTGAATTTTAGGAATTTTTGTATCTTTTAGAGGCAAGTTCTTTATCAGATATATACATTGCAAATATTCCTATCTGTAACTTATCTTTTTATTCTCTTAACAATGTCTTTCATAGAACAGAAGCTTTTAATTTTAATAAAATCCTACTAGTCAAGTTTTTTCTTTCATATATCTTGGTTTTGGTGTTTTATCTAAAAACTCATTACTGAACCAAAAGTCACATAGATTTTCTCTTTGATGTTTTGTAGATTTACATTTTATATTTAGGTCTTTAATACTTTCTGAGTTAATTTTTGTTTAAGGTGGTAAATCTGTATCCAAGTTCTTTTATTTTTTTGCATGTAATGTGTGATAATTCCAGCACTGTTTGTTGCAAAGTCTCTTTCTCCTTTGAATAACTTTGCTTCTTTTTCAAAGACCAGTTGACTGAATTAATGTGGGTCTATTTTTGTGGTCTCCATTTTATTTCTTTGACTTATGTGTATTCTTTTGCAAATACTGTACTATCCTGATTACCAGTTTTGTTTAAGGTTGTGTTGGCTATTCTGGGTCTTTAGTTTTTCTATGTAAACTTTAGAATCATTTTGATATCTATAAAATAGATTGCTCTCATTTTGATTGAAATTGCAATCTATCTTTAGATCATGTTGGAAATAATTGATATCTTAGCAACATCCAGAAACACAGAATAACTGTCTATTTATTTAGATATTCGAACTCTTCATCAGAATTTTATAGATTTTTGCATAGAGATTCTATGTATATTTTGTTAGCTTTATAGCTAAGTACTGTTTTGGTGCTATTTAACTTATATTATCTTCTAAATTTCAGATTCCAATTGTTTATTACTAGTATATATGAAAGTAACTAGTTTTTATATATTAACCTTGTATCCTGGAACCCTTCTATACTGACTTCTTAGTAGCAGTAATTGGAGATTCTTAGGAATTTTCTATCTAGACAATTGTTATCTGCCAACAAAAATAGTTTTATGTTTTCCTTTCTAGTCTGTATAACTTTTATTTTTTTCTTATCTTATTGCAGTAGCTAGGATAATGTTGAATAAGAGTGTTGAGAGAGCACATCTTTGCCTTGTTTCTGACTTTAGAAGTGTTCAGTTTCTCACCATAAAGCCTGATGTTAACTATAACTTTACTTGTAAATGTTCTTTATCAAATTGAGGAAGTTGCCTTCTTCCTCTTTGCTGATTTTCTTTTCATGAATGCATATTACATTTTGTCAAATGCTTTTTTTCAGTCTCGATGATATAATATGACTTATTTCATAATCTGTTAATATAATAGATTATTTTTGAAGATTGAACCAGCCTTTCATACTTGAAATAAACAACCCATTTGGTTGTGGTTCATAATTCTTTATACATTGTTAGATTCAACTTATTTATATTTTATTGAGGACTTTTGCATCTCTGTTCATGAGAATTATTGGCCTCTAATTTTCCTTTCTTGTAATGTTTTCTTTGTTTGTGGTATTAGAGGAATGATGCCCTCAGTGGGTAAGTTAGGAGGTGTGCCCTCTACTTTTACTTTCTGGAAGAGATTTTTAGGGAACTAGTATCATTTCTTCCTTAAATGTTTGGCAGAATTCATGAGTAAAAGCATCTGGGCCCATGCTTTCTCTTTTGGAAAATTATTAATTATTGATGAAAAAAATATATATGCACACTTATGCGAAAAAAATATATATGCACACTTATGCCTCTTTAGATTACCTATTTCTCCTTGTATGAATTTTTGTAGTTCGTGTCTTTCAAGGAATTTGTCCATTTTACCTAAATGATCAAATTTGTGGATATAGAGTTTTATGCAGTATTTTTTTTATCCTTTAATATTCATGTAAGGATGATCCCTCTTTCATTTCTGACATTGATAATTTGTGTCTTTCTCTTTTATTTTCAGGATTAGTCTGGCTAGACATTATCACCTTTACCTTTTAAAGAATCAACATTTAATATGCTTGATCTTTTTATATTGATTTATTTCATTGATTTCTGATTTATTCATTGATTTATTTTTGGTCATTGTCACAATTTAATATCAAATTTTACTTTTCACTTTTGTTTTAATTTAATTTTATTATTAGTTTCAAGTATAAAATACATTGGTTAGACATTTATATAGTTTATAAAATGATCTCCTTGATTGCTCTTTCTCTCCTCTGGCTCTACACCTAGCCATTACATTAATGTTAACTGCATTCTCGTTTTCTTCTGCTTATTCAAGGCTTAAATTGCTCTTCTTTCTCTCATGTCCTAAGGTAGAAACTTAGAATATTGAGTTTCTTTAAATGTTTAAATGTTTCAAATGTTTCTTCCTTTTAACACATACATTTAATACTATAAATATTGTTCTAAGTACTGCTTTCATTGCAGCCCACAAATTTTAAGCTGTATTTTCATTTAGTTCAAAAAAGTTTTCCACATTATCTTGAGACTTTTTCTTTGCCCCTTTGTTATTTTGTAATGTAATTTTTAATTTTCAAATATTTGGGAATTTCTAGCCATCTTCTGTTATTGATATCTAGTTTAATTCCATTGTGGTCTGAAAACATACTTTGTATCATTTCTATTTTTTTAAATTTGATACTGTTTTTATGGCTCTTAGTGTCTTCTGTCTTTGTGATCGTTCCATGTGAGCTTGAAAAAAATGTATTTTACCACTGTTGGATGGAGTATTCCATAAATGTAAATTAGAATTTATAGGTTTATAGTAATCTAGTTTCATACTCTAAGATTTATCACTTTTCTGCACAGTTGAAATAGGAGAATTGAATTTCTCAAGTCTTTGATGTGGCTCTAATCTCTTCCGTTCCTACAGAAATGTGGTATTATTTATTGACCGTTGAATAAGGAAAAGTCCTAAAGGACCAAATGGAGTTTTGGTCCTCAGGAATAAAATTATTTTGAGACATTATCCAATAATACCCTATATTCTCTCCTCTGACATACAGTCCTTTCTGGTAAGTAGCTGTAGAAAACTAGAATATGGTTTTATAGTATATAATACATTTTTTTATTATATATTATAAAACAAAATTTTATAGCATATAATTTTCTCAAGATGTTCCTATGTTCTCATTGAAGAGACTTAGAATTTGTAAACTAGAGCAGATCTTGGAATTGGGTGAGAGATCACGCCTCTTTCCCCAAACCTTGCCTTTCTCCTCAGCCCTAATAAATCTCAGTTTATAGATATTGTCAAAATCTTTGTTGACTGTTTCACTGAAAAATACCTTAATGGTGGAAATTTTAGTTAGAGGGGAACAGCTAGAACAAGCCTGAGGCAGAAAAGTGTTTCATCAGTTAGGTTTTCAGTAAGGCAGAAATCATCAATTTGCTTTGTCTACAGAAAGAGTAAACTTGATGAGAAACATCTACGCAGACAATGAAACTAAATCTTCTCCTTCTATGTGACTTTCAAGTTATCCAGGGAATCTTTTAAAAATGGTTTCACAAAAAATTATCCCTTGTACAGCTATAATAGGAAAGAACTAACAGAATCTGATCATTTCCTTTTGTCATAGCTCCTCGTGTGACCTGCAAAGGAGTAAATATCTTAGAATAACAAACCTGAGCATAAGATTTTGTTTGAAAAAAATTTCATAAATAATTGAAATATAATTTCACAGAATCATTTTTTATGGTCAAATTCTTCTATAAATGGCAATTCTGCTTAATTGAATTATTGATAAGAGCTAGCGTCATTAAAACTCATGCCACTTTCATCTGGATTCATGGATAAAAATATTTATCTTATAGTAATGATTTTACCATGTTTTTTTCAAACTGTAGAATAAAAATTTGTTATTTTAATTTGTTGTCTAAACTACAAAATGAAATGGCTACACCATTGTTTAAAAAAATATGGTTTCACATTTGTGTTTAAGATAACCTTTAAGGAAATCCACATATACTTCACTGTCATTTACTTCTTAAAAACAAATTAGGATTCATCCTTTAACTTTTTCACCTTAAAACAAAAGTCTTGTACTTCATTGAAAAGCCTTTCTTCCGTGATAGAAATGTAATTTTAGTTTATCTACACTGACATTTGAATTTGTATGCATTCATTAAACATTCATATTGTATAAATAATGCGATCTGTATTTTAACAAAGGAAGCTTTCATGGGTGAATAACTTCTTCACTTGGCATTATGACAACTATTGAAAGTTGGAAATTGCTGCATTAAAAAATACTGTCTGAAAATATCTTTACCAAAGGAAAGAATAACTTTTGAAAGAGTAATTTTTAAACGTTTTTTTGGTAATTCAATAATGTCAAGTATATAAAATATATGCTATATTTTATAACTTCTCTGGGAGAGTTGATTTATTAAAAAATATATTGTATTCTTGACCACAACATTCTGCTTTACCAATTTGTAATGTCTGTGCTCTCCTTTATTCCTAACTAACTTCCTTTATTTTCTGAAGAGACCCCTGACTTGCTATCTTCTTAGTGGCACAGCCCTAAACTTCTGTTTGTACAATAATTCATGGTACAGTTCTCCTGACCTTTCCTCTGACAGTTCATTGTTCAGCATGCTTAATCTACTTGCTTGCTTGACCAGTGACTATCACACACATTTCACCCCTGACCTGGGCATGTTGTGCAAAAACCTGTATTCATTTGTCATGTAAGAACACAGGTGAACTATTTTAACCTCATCAGTACCTGAAAGAATACACACCAGAGTACTTGTTAGCTTAGGTGCTGTTTTATTGTTCTTTGGAAGTCAAAAACCTAGCACAATGCTTAGCACATAGTAGGCATACAATAAACATTTGCTAAATGAATAAGAATAATTCTTTTTCTGCATACAAGAATAAAAATCAGGAGAAACAACCATGGGAGATACAGCAGTATATAGAAAACAACATGAGGGAAAAGAGAAGTTAAAGGGAGAAAGAAGAGCAGGAACATAGAAAACAGCAGGGTGGATCATACTAAATGCTTGGATCACAAGGAAGGCAAGAACTAGGAAGGATGTACAGTGATTAAGGGAAAATTTAGTGAATAGCTAGGATGAGTAGGACATTTTGAGAATATTCATGTATTCATCATTAATTTAACATATATTTATATGTCAGGCACTGATTTGTGTCCTTGAGCTCCATCACTAAACAACAAGAAACATTCCTGCCCTCATGTAGCTCCATTTTAGCATATATTTAGATGGTATATAATAGTCAAAAAAATAAGGAAATTATATACTACTAGAAAGGTGAAAAGTGTTATGAGGAAAAATTAAATTGTATAACAGAATAAAGGAGATCCAAGTGTATTGATGGGTGACCAGGAAGGCATCATCGAGAAGGTGGTGTCTGAGTAAAGAGGGATGAATGGCAATTAGTTAAGTATATGTCTAGAGGAAGATAGGTCTATGCAGTGGGAGCAGTTAAAACAAAGATCTGTAGGAAGGCGTTTCCTTGGGTGTGGGAGGCACAGCAAGGAAACTAAGAGATCTGGGCAAAGGAGGCAAGGAGAAAAACAGCAAGAGATTAGGTCAGACTTAATGGCGAGATATAGGGAGTGGAGAACAAATCATTAGCATTGTAAGGTATTTTGACTTTCACTCTGAGCTAGATGGAAAAAATGGATGGGGGTTAAAATAGAGAATAGTTTGTCTGTCTTTTGATTAAAAAAGCATTATCTTGTTCAATCTTGATAAAAACTCTATGAAACTGTTTCAGAAAGAATTGTAGATGCAAATAAACCAACTGCAACTGTATTTCACATTACGAGTTAATTTTTATCCTGGTTCAGACAGTGGGTCTGGAGTGAGGTGGTTCTGAGATGGTTTAGCAAATTAATGATGCTTAATTGTGCAGATATCACTGTAAGCTTGTGATTCTCCTGGTCTTCCCATTATATATGGTGATATGGTGGTTGCTGTAACTCCAAAAATCACATCTTCACATAAATGTCCTTAAGGGCAGGAAGCCAGAAAGCTTTTCACTCTTGACCTTGCTCTCCCTCTCCCTCTCCTTCTCCCTCTCCCTCTCTTTCTCTCTTACTGTCTTTTTCAGGGAGCAAAATATATCCAGAAATCTCTAGCATCTGTCCTATGAGATATTTTTTTAAAAAATGGGTCATATCAAACAATAAACAAATTATTAACTGAGAAGTAGGGATAGGATTACTATAATCAAGAAATGTCATCTGGGGTAGGACACTGGTGCTTGATATCTGAATAAAATTGAAGTTGTGTTAATAAATGTCAGCACTGAGCTGATCAAGAAGGGAAGGCTTCAGTGATGAGATGCTCAGTTGAAAGAATGCTCGAGGAACCGATATGAGAATGAAACAGCAGGCACCAACCTTATTGTGGAGAAAGCACGCTTCTGAGCTAGGGGACTTCATGGGCTTTATATATGTCAGAGAACAATAGTCGCATTCTGCCACACATGTCTAGTGAACAATAAGATGAGTCATTCTTGCATGAGTTAGGCGCAGGCACCTTACTACATTAACGTAACATTTTAAATCTAGAGTCCTATCCCTAGCCGGGAGCCTGGATCACAGCCAGACCTGGGACCCACACTCCACCCCTACAGAGTTGCAGTGTGGGATCTGGCCCATAGGGCGCTACCTTGGGTCCACGATCCACAATAACAATATAAAGAACAACAAAATACTATCAGGCTATAGGCTACAAGGGCTAGGATAGCTATTGTCCACTGCCAAAACTCCCTGTTAACAATGAATCCTCCACCGTCATCGGGAGTGATACTGCAAGGGCGTGGGTCAAATGCAAATCTAGGGTTTTATCCACAACTCATTGCATAAGCCCTGTCCTCAGGGCTCCACCAGGGCCACGCACGGCTCTTGTGTTACCTAGTCTAGGGTATAGTCCAGGGCCACGACCAGGTGGTCTGTTTACCTTCTACCAAAGGTTCTGGGGCTGGCAGGAGCAAAGCTCCCTGGTAGTCTCGGGGCAAGAACTTTTTAGCAGCAGTGCCAGGGCTCACTTTGACAGCTGGTGGCAAGCCCGCTACAACTCTGTCAAGGGGAGATAACCCCGTTCGCCAGGGTTGCTCATTCAGAAGGCGTATAGCCTGTGGGAGGTTTGTATACCAATAGCGCCAGCCCGGTCCAAAGTGCGCAGTTTGTTCTTCAGCAAAAGCCGTTGAACAGCTCTACCATTCCAGCTGCTTGTGGACAATAAGGAACATGTAACTGCCACTGCACATCATTGGTGTGGGCCCAGGTCTGCACCTCCTATCCAGTAAAATGAGTGCCTCTGTCACTGGAGATTAATAAGGGCCAGCCATAGACCACCTCGAGGTGCTCCAAAGCAGTCACAGTATAGCATTGATCAGCAGCTGCAAACCATGCAAACCCTAGACCGGTAGCCGTGTCCACAACTGTGAACAGATAGCACTGTCCCCAGTCTGTGGGCAAAGGCCCTATGTAGTCTACTTGCCATTCCTGGAGTGGCTTAGCCCCGCGGGGCACCACCCCCAGGCTACTCTTTACTGCCCCCACACCCACCCCACCCTCCGGCCCGTCTCTTGGGTGCTACTCAGCACACCAGGGGCATTTTGACACTGCAACTTGTGCTTGTGCCTGGGTCAATGATAGCCCCCATCGCTTTGCTACCTGTTCCATGGTATGGGCCCCTACTGCCCCAGTTTTTGGTGGAGCCAAGGGCCAATGTCCGCTGGAACTGGTGGTACATGGGTGGAGCAGACTCGTGCCAGCGTATTAGCTGCATCATTGCCCGGGGCCTGTAACGGCCAATGGCCGGGGACATAGTATACAGTGGCCTCCTGTTGAAGACCCTGCTTCTAGAGATCTTCTCACAACCCTTGGCCCCATAACTGATGGTGGCCTATTATCCACACATGGGCAGCCCACCGGGGCAGCCACAGAGTTAGACCTAATACACAGCCCAACTGTCACTGCAGACATGCACTGTGCCAGTTTCATTCATGAGGACCAACAATGCAGTGTGAAGCTCTACCCATTGGCTGGATTGGCTAGCACCAGTCTCATACCAAAAGGTTTCTGTGGATGGCTGTAACACCACGGCAGCCCATGTTGGAGGCTGTCCATGGCATGAGCTGTCTGTATACCAGGCATCCTCAGGGGTGGGAGCATGACCCTCTACATAGGGACTCGGTACGTCTCTCATTTCAGGTTCCGCCAGGAGCTCTGCTTGAAACTGCACCGGTTCCAAAAGGGGGTGCAGTTGACCTGACAGGGGACTTACAGAAAACTGCACTCACTGCTCCAAGTACGCCCCCTCCCCACTACTTGGTCAGTGTAGGGGTTTGTGCAATTCCTGAACAGGGAGTCTTTTTCCCAAGACCGCAGCCACCCCTCCATGGTGTATGTGGATTGCACGGTTGCAGACTGGGGCCAGCGATGGCCTCACTGGCCAGAAGGGCTGTATATATGGCAGCCAGTTGCTTTTCTATCAGCGAATATCATGCTTACATGCTTATCAGAGAATACCGTGCTTCCATGTCTTTCCATAACTGGGACCATAAGCCTATCGGCACCTTCCAGGAACCATGCTTCTGCCACAAGCCCTGTCTAAACCCTGCATCACCCACCTGAATTGTAAGCAGGAACGGAAGGGCTGGATCTACTACACACAGAGTTTGGACTTGTGCTACAGCTTGCTTTGTAGCCTTAAAAGCCTCTTGTATCTCAGAGGTCCAATCCCATCGGGCCTCCCATTGCACTAAATGGAGCAGGGGTCACATTAAGGAGGCTAAGTGAGGAATCAACACTCTCCAAAACCCCAGCAGTCTCAAATAGGTTTGGAGCTGTTTCAGGGTTTCGGGTTGCGGATATGCATGTATCTTATCATCGCCTCTGGCATTACTTTTCTCTTACCTGACCAGAGAACTCCAAAGAATTTGACAGAGGACTCAGGTCTCGGAACTTTGTCCTCATTGACTGCCCAACCCCAGTTGGCGAGAGCTTCTCGCAGGCCGATCACCACTGCTTCTAATTCTGTTAGAGAATCAGAGGTTAGCATTATATCATCAATATAATGATATAAGTACACCGTAGTCGGTCTTTTCCATGTGGCTAAATCTTGACTCATGAGACCATGGCACAAGGTAGGGCTGTGCAGGTAGCCCCGGGGAAGGACGAGGAATCCACTGTCACCTTTCCCGGGTGAAGGCAAACTGTTCTTGACTTTCTGGGGCTATGGCAATAGAGAAAAAGGCTTTTGCCAAGTCTACCACATAATGGTATTGTCCAAGTTCATTTGACAATCAAGAATAAGGACAAACAGCTGATGAGCAGGCAAGTGATAGTATCTTTAAGAGGTAGTATTTATTATCTGTAGATGAGTAGAAATTTAGAGAGCCTTTGTAACTTTTTCTAAAGTAATACAGCTCGAAAAAGCACAGCAAGAGTCAAACCCAAAGTCTGTCTGGTTATGAACTCATGCTTTTTTTTTTGTTTTGCTAAATCAGACTGGTCCCTCCATAATTATGCCACACTGTTGTGGGGGATTGTGTTAGGGAGAACTTTGCCCAAATAGGAAAGGCTATTAACTTACAATTATAACCAACTGTGTAGTATTTGCTGACAAGACAAGCATATCTTCCTCTCTCTTAAAGAAGAGTATATGTATGAAGCTAAATATTAGAGGTTTGTGGGTAAGAAAAATCTTTCAAGTGCTCAAGTTGCAAACCACAGATCCCACTTTAGCTAGTTTAATCAGAAGTCGAATTTAATTAAAAAATTATAATAGATTACAGAATCCATAGAAGCTACATAGTCAGGAACATTATTAAAGATATTCCATAGCCTGCTAGCAGGCACAGTCTCCTTGTGCCTGGGTCTAAGAAATAGGTGACAGTTGGGCACCTATAAGGGTTTCTGCCACTACTCCATATGAAATCTCTCACTGGTCATGGCTTTTTCAACTTTCTTTTGTTCAGGTATATCCTCTAAAGGTGTATTTTATTTGCCGAAGCAAGGGCACATGCCTATATTCTATCTGCTCAGGAGGGTGGGAAACAATTTTATGAAAGAAATTGTGAAGTGTTGGTGTTATTTCTACCTTTAATGTTTGGTAGAATTCATCAGTGAAGCTATCTAGGCCTTGTGGTTTTTTCTTTTCTTCAAAGTTTTAAATTACCAATTCAATTTCTTTAATACATATAGACCTATTAGAGTACCTATTCCTCCTTGTGTGAGTTTTCATAGTTTGTGTTTTTCAAGAAATTGGTCCATTTAATCTAGGTTAATAAATTTGTGTACATAGAGTTTTTTTGTATTTTTTTTGTTATTCTTTTAATGTCCATGTAATCAGTAGTGATGACTCTTCTTTTATTTCTAGTATTGGTAATTAGCATCTTCTCTTTTTTCTCTTGGTTAGCCTATCTCGATGTTTGTCAGAATTATTAATATTTCAAAAACCAACTTTTGATATATTTTTCTATTATATTCCCATCTTCAATTTTATTCATTTCTACTCCAAATTTACTATTTTTTTCTTCTACTTATTTTAGGCTTAAATTGTTCTTTCTATAGTCTCCTGCAGTAAAAGTTATGGTTATTATTGATTTTAGCTCTTTGTTTTTTTTCTAAAATATGCATTTAATGCTAGAAATTTCCCTCTATGTACTACTTTTCCTGCATTTTATAAGTTTTTAAAAATTTTATTTTATTTTTCATTTAATTCAAAGTATTTTTGTTTCCCTTGAGACTTTTTTGGCCATGTATTACTCAATTTGTTTAGTTTCCAAAAATTGTGGATTTTTTTCAACTATATTTCTGTTACTGATTTCTAGCTTAATTAATTCAACATACTTTGCATGGTTTCTATGCATTTAAATTTGTTGAAGTATCCTTTATGTTCCAGAAAGTGATCTATCTGGAAAATGTTCTAGATTTTCTTAAGCTCCTTAAGAAGAATGTATATTTTGTTATTGTTGGATGGAATTTTTTCTAAATATCAATTAGATAAATTTGATTAATGGTTTCAGATCCTTAGTGATTTTTAGCCTGATGCTTATATCAATTACTGAGAGATTTTTAAGTTTCAAGTGTAGTAATAGATTTGTCTATTTCTTTCAGTTTTTAAGATATGCCTCATATATTTTGACACTTTGCTAGGTGCATAAATGTTAGTCATTCTGTAACATCCAACTTATCCCTGATAACTTTTCTTGTTTTAAAGTCCGCTTTTGTGAAATTAATAGAGTTACTCCAGCTTTCTTTTGTTAATTCACATGGTATATCTTTATCTTTTAATTACCATATTCAGAACAGTCACATCTGAAGTGATTATTGACATATTGAATTATCATGTACATTTTTGTACCTTTTGTATTCATATTTTTTATTTTTTTCTTCAGCTTTCTTTGATCTTAATTGCGTACTTTATATATTTTGTTTCTTCTCTTTTTTAACGTATTAATTATAATTTATTAACAATTTTTTAGAGATTGCCTTAGATTTTAATATACTTTTACAACTGATCTACTTCTACCTTCAAATAGCACTATACACTTCATATGTACTGTAGGTACCCTATAATAGAATGTTCCCAATTCATTGCTATCATTTATTTATCCATATGCTGTAATTACCCAATATTTTATTAGTATTGTTATCTTTATATTAATTAAGAATGAAAAATATTATACATAGTTTATATATAGTTTTTACATAGTTTATATAGTTATGTATAAAACTAGTTACTATGCTGGAGATCTCTGTGGGTGGTGGTAAAATATGGAAGAGGGGAAGCTTTCCCTGGTTTTATAACTTACTCTCAGTCTTTTGGTCTTCTTGTGTCCCTGGACTAAACTTTCGCAAACTTTATTTTATTTTATTTTTTTTCTCTTTAAGTATTGTGGCTGGAGTAAGGGAAACACCCTTCTCCCAGGTGAAAAGTCTGATAATGTCTTTTCTTCTTTTCTCTGGATAGTAGGCCTTTATTATGGAGAAAACTCTGAGCATAATTCCCAGTGGCAGATCTAGAATGAGATTTTTCTTGCAAGTTCATGTTGAGAAGTGAACTTTCTGGAAGTAAACCTCATTAATGTAAGACCTCCCCTATGACTGGTCCCCAGGAATTTTCATTCTCACTCTAGTCTACATTCATTTTCTGGCAATTCATCCAAATTACCATTAAGTTTTCCTACCAGTTTATGGCTCCGGTGGCTTCTGTTCCATTTAACTGATCTTGTCTGTATCTCACTGATTTTGCTTTGTCTTCAGTTTTTGGGGATAATGGTTTAATGTACAACACATATTCTCTAAGAGTCTAAGAAAAAGTTATTGATTTTTAGTTTGTTCAAATTTTTGTCTTATAAGAAGTGATGGCTTCTGAACTCTTTACAAATCAGATTTGAAATCAGAAGTCTGGAAAGCTGAATTTTCTCTTCTATGATAGGGAACCATGACTTAGCGTTGGAAATTCGAACATTATAGAAGTATAAAAATATAGGAAATTATAGGAATAAACAAATATAGGATGAGTATCCAAAACATGCAGGGCTACCACAAATATCATAAATGTTTACTAGACCACACAATCAGCACACAATGGTGTCAGAAATTATGTATGTGTTTAATAACATTCAGTTTAGCTAGTTCCACCAAGCTATTGACTGGCTGCTGGGATCAGAGTATTTAAAATCTGTTGTCTAATGTTCTATAGATGGGGTTTAAAAGATCAAAGACAATGTTTCCAGCATGACTCCTTTTTCTAAACATCCAATGCAAACCAGATGCCTACTGGCCTATTCCTTTGATTGACATATTCTTTTCTTAGACAAGTCTTGGGAGCTGTTTTGATAAGGAGAACATTTTCTTGTCTCTAATCTGGCTCATTATGTGAGCTATTATGTTTTAACATTATATAATCTTATTCATTTATTTGCCTTTATTATATATATGTATATGTGTGTGTGTGTGTATGTATCTATATCTATCAATGTACATATATGTTATTCTAAATACTGACAGTAGTCTGATTTCCTAGATGATAATATATTTTTACCCGACCTTACTACTATTTTTTTTTTTTTTTGCTGCAAAAAGCTTTATTGTTTCAATTTGGTCCAAGGCATGGGAGAGGGCTCCAGGATGGTTAGAAGGCTGCTTATTGGTTGCAAGGAGAGGCTCAGGCACAAGGCCAACACCAGGGAGATGCAGAGGGGCCCCTCAAAAGCCTCTGGGCTCCAAAGGCTCTTAGTCATGCTTGAGGGTGAGCCTTTCGAAGAGATACTTGCCTAGCCCAGCCTGGGGGCTGGCTAGCCTGTGGAGGTTAGTCAGGTGGTCGCTCATTTTCTTGACGAGTTTCACCTCCTCATCTAAGAAGTGGCTCTTTAGAAAGTCACAGAGATGGGGTCTGCACGGGCAGAACCCAGGCCATGAAGATCCAAAAGGGCCTGGTTCAGGTTCTTCTCCATGACCATGGCAGCTTCCATGGCATCCTGAGTTTTACCCTACTCATCTTGAGAAGGCTTCTACAGGTTCTGGAAAAGGGCGCGACCGCCATGCTGGTTTTGCATCTTCAAGAGACACTCTGTACCCTTGCGTTTCTCCTCAGCCAACTTGCGGAAGAATTGACCCACACCCTCCAGAGCTACATTGTCGTGGTGGAAATAGAAGCCCAGAGAGAGGTAGGTGTAGGAGCCCTGCAGATGCAGGTTGACCAGGTGATTGATGGCAGCCTCTACTTCGGTGGAATAATTCTGATGGATTTAAGAGCTCATGGTTGTTAGACACTAAGGAATTAAGCTCAAAACATGGTGATGGCTGGTTTTGCAGGCCAAGGATGGCTGAGAAGGTTCTGAAGGTTGCAACTGGAAAAAAGGTTATATGGTGGTCGAAGGCTAGAAGTAGAAGCATCCCTGGGTCTGTTCTGTCCAAACACTGCTGAAGCAAGAGACAGATCCGGGGGACCTCCGAGGGCACTGCATTTACCACCTTTTTCTGTATTAGGCTACCTGTCTTCAGAATCTTCTGGGAGAATAGAGAAACTCAAATAGTCAAACCTGTCCAATATTTGATTAGAAAAGTATTCTGAAGCTCTTGATGTAATGAGGTTTGATGATTGTCTTAAATGCTATTTATTTATGCTCTCTCTGCTGCCCCATTATATGGGTAAATATGACCTGAGGATGGACAGTAAGTACTTGTTGACTGACTGAAGCACAAATGTTATTTGCCACAAAATAACGTTGCCTTGTAAGAGGGCAAAACTTTTCACCCTAAATAAAATATTTTTTGACAGTTTTGCTTATGAAAGAAGTTAATTTTAACAGGAGCTGCAATAATGTTGTTGGTTTTTTCATAGTATGTACAGTATTACTGAAATATGTAAATGTAAGAAGTCTATTTTAATAGCTCTTTTTAAAGGTATGAATGTGCCCTTTTGATGGGAAGAAAAAAATAAAAGATAATTAGGTTGACTGCTATGAAAGAACTCACAAATCTACCCTGAGCTATAGAAAAACATTCTGCCTGAGCTACACAGCTTGATTTATCTCAGAAAATTGCATTTATAGTATTCCTAGAGCAAGAAAGTATAGAAACTAATGTCATGACCTTAAATAAGAATTCTAAATCTAATAAGATCCTATTTTAATGTAAAAATATGATTTAGAAGATGCATTTTAATGGCACTTATTAAACCTAATATATAAGAAAATTTGTAATTGGAATATTTTGTTGAAGATAGGTAGGGGACCTTGACTTCTAAATCAGAATATTAACATTAGAAGATATATTCATTTCTTGATCTTCCTGGATTCTTGTCCCACTGCACAATCTCTGTTTGTGGGTTAGCTTCTAGTATGGATATAAAACCAATCAAAACTTGAGACAACAAAATCAAGAAACTCTGCCCATAGACTGCAGCTTCACTCTAGCTGCCTTCCCTGATGCCTGCCCTTAAGACTTCAGACTTGCCGGACCAGCCCCCAGAATTGTGTAAGCCAATTTCTTGCAATAAATTTCCGTCTGTCTATCTGTCTGTCTATCTATCTATCAATCATGTATCTATCTATCTATCTATCTATCTATCTATCTATCTATCTATCTATCTATCATCTATCTATTTATCTATCTATCTATCACCATCATCTATCATCTGTCATCTATCTACAAACAAAACAAAACAAAACAAAACAAAACAAAACAACAACTTTGGACAACAAAGCACTGCCCTAAATTTGTGGTCAATCCCACTCTGGCCATGATAGCCAAGTTGCCTCTAACCAGGGTCCTTTTCTATCAGCCTCTTCTGATTAAGGGTTTGCCTTGTACTTTGGCATCACAGTTCCATTTATATTGTCCATCTCTTCAGCAGCTGAGTTACTGTCATGAAACATCAAATCTTCTGATAATGGGATTTCTGCTCACACATTTTTGTCCCTTCTACTGCTTGATGCTTCTAAACTTCTGCTCTCCTCTTCTCATCTTTGCTTAGATAGAAAGCCTGGTTCTAGAATTCATTTTGTATCATTGCTTTCGGTATTCAATTGGGGGTTGTAATTGAATCTGGATTCTTCAATTTTTAAGAATCTTAATAATAATATATAAAAATGTCTTAAAATGAAAGGTAATTTCAAGAATTTGAGGTTTGAATTTATCTTTAGGACGAATATTTGTTTTGAGAAAAAAATGATACCTCCTACAATAAGAAAATAAAGAAAAAATACACAATGTTTGTGTTTTTTAAAGTTATATAAGTGAAAATTTGATATATTCAATGGAAATGGTTATTTAAAGCTGGAAATATCGAATAAGTTACACTACATTGTATGTTTATAGACATTGGCTGGATATAGTTTTAGTAGTTTAGTAGTAGTAGAAATATTGTTTCTTATAAAAATAAAACTATACTTATTTTAAGAATGTTGGATTAGAGTACCCTAAAAATGTATTACTTGTTTTTGCTGTTGAGAAGATAAGTTTTGTATATTTTTTACTAATATTGCTCACAGTGGTTTGCAAACAGAAACTGGACTTAAGAAAAGTCTAGTTCTGTCCTTCTCTTTAATTTTGAATGAAAAGAGGAATTGGATGGCACTGGCATTTTAACGTAAACCATAGTCATGTACCACATAATGATGTTTCAGTGACAGACCACATGTACAACCTTATAATAAGATTATAATGGAGCTGAAAAATTTCTATTGCCTACTGACACTGTAGCCACCCCAATGTTGTAGCACAATGCATTACCCATGTGTTTGTGGTGACTGGTATAAACAAACCTGTGGCACTGCCAGTTGTATGCAAGTTTAGTGCATACGATTATGTACAGTACAATCAATATGCTACCAATTCCCAAGATTTAGACTGAATAACAAACAAAAAATGCTTTTAATTTAGTTTTCCCAGTGGAACAACAAGGAAAGAATCTCTTTGTAGGGAGGATCCAATTTTCTCTTAATGTAGTGGCTATTTCTGATGTCGGTCCTTCTGGGAAAAGATTGCTCCTAGGACTATGTTGCAGAATTACAGAAGAATAAATAAAGGAGAGAAGCCAACATGTCAGGAAATAGTTGCACATACTGTTACTATTGTGGAATGCTTGTGCCCAGGAGTAGTGATAAGCTATAGAAGTAGCATTAGAAAAGCCAGATAAGAATAGGAGAGATTTTAAGGGTATTTAATTATGGGAAACATTTCCTGGTAGAGGTGATAGTGGTAGTGGAGCTAAAATTCTGGAAATCAAGACTGTGGGGTCTGAGTCAGTATGTGAATATTTAATGACAAGGTGTCATTTTTTTTTGGAATCATAGCAAGTGATGCCTGGAAATCTTTTTCTGGACTAAGTACCTTGTTTTAGTCTTAGTTCCAGGCTTTGCTTTAATGTAAGAGTTCCTCTTAGGCCTGTTTATAAGCTATTTATAGGACAAATTTGTAATTACTTCTAATTAGTCAAATGGCATTTGATATTTTTACTCTATAAGTGAAGTTTCAGGAATTTTCTTTTTAATTTCTGGTTGTCTAGTGAAGTTTATGGAAATTCTTTATATTGCTATTTGAGTTTATTCTCAAATTTGAGGACCTAATATGATTTTAGTTCTACACAAGAATATGCTAAAATGTTACTTCCTCTGTGAATCTTCTGTGGCCCCTCTCAGGGAAGAGTAATTTTACACTTTTTATGGTACATGTTACTTTTCTGTACTTTTTTCTACTTAGTTTTGTGAGAGTCCATATTATTGTTATTTTTGTGCATATCAAATATGTCCTATGATTCTATACTCTTCTTAAGAGCATGAACTATAATTTTATTTATTTACTTACTCAGCAAATATTAGTTACTTGCTATGTTCTTATTCTCTTCCTAGCACTTACCACAATACAGAACACATATACAGTAGGTATTCAATAAATGTTGACAGAAAGCTAGCCAGCAAAAATTAATATTTTCATTTTCTCAAACTCCTTGGAATATCATCTTTCATATGTCTTTAATGGTCAGAGAGAAAGAAAAAAAAACTGACACAATGATGTCTCTGTGTATGTATTTATTTAGCTCTAATTAAAAAAACAGACTTTGAAAATATCATTTAGCTATGTATCTTATGTCTAAGTAAGTAATGAGAAATTCGTCAATATGGGACAAAACTCTTAACTGAATAACAGAGAGCTAGTCTACTAATTAATGTTATGAGACAAAAGCAGAATATATTTATTCCTTTCAAAGAGATCCTAAAGTAACAAGACAGAAGTTGCGGGCGATACTTAGGAATATTAAAAACAAAATTAAAATGCATCTAATTAGCTATCACTTTAGTGGCCTATGGCTCATTTGGATAAAATGCTGATGAATTTCTCAGCGCTCACAAATATACTGTTGACATTTCAGGAGAAGAAATAACATGCCGTCAGTGCAATACAACTACCAATGTTACAAAGGAGATGGAAGAAAAGGAGAATATAAAGAAAAATAGAATTTTTAAAAACTGTGTAAACCCCTCACAAATTTTGAGTTTTCCATGTTTTACTGAAGTTGTATTTAGGCTTTCTACAATTATAATTTCTTCTACAGAGTATAAACTAAAAATTTTAGGCATTGAGATAAAAACCTTGACCAATTATATGTTTAAAACATGTTTCTCCTTTCTTAAGTTGTGAATCTTTTGAGGATAGGGATTATTGTATCTTTTTCATTTCTAAATTTCCAGCATTTATAAAATCCCTGGTAATAAATGCTTAATGAATGTTGAGTGAATGAAGTAATTAATTTGATATTTCCTTATTGACCTCTTCACCTCAAACTTTGTTAGCTATATAAACACGAAGGATTTTATTTTATTTTTTTTTTAAAGTCTCTTCTAGAATAAATTAAAGATAAGCAATGCGGAATATTTTTAACTGAAAATTGTGCTATGAGATTATGAAAAACATTATTTGTTTTTAGAGCAGATACATCTGTATGTTGGTTGTGACAGAGATGGGATTCACAGAAAAACCATCAATCATTGGAAGGCCCACTCTGTGGGGAAGTATTGGATGATTGAAAAAATTATAAAGAATAAAAGTATTATATTTCCTCTGAAAACCACCTAAGATGTTATCAATGAAAAGAATCAGCTTAAATTATTTGGATGTGATAGCTATGTTGAGGGACAGATCTAGTATACAGGAAAATAATCTGTAATAGAAGCAAAAAACATTGTAAAGCAGAGAGCCTACCATACATAGAAGGCAAGTAAATTTTTTCCATTCATAGAAAACAACATAAAGGCTCTGATTAAATAGGCCAGACTCATAGTTCAGCTTCTATCTTTTCACTTATGATGACTGTGCCTTGTTGACGAGAGGAAAGCTCTGCAGGAGTCACCAAAATGGGGCAGCTTCATGGAGCCTGGAATACTATTAGAAAACCCCTAGTCCCATTCAAAGGTGGGAAGAGAGGTGATCAATATTAACATATTAAAAAGTCACAAGTCTTTTTCTTTTTCTGAGTTTATTATTAACTGAGGAAAACATGAAGTAATGTGCTGGATCTGGATCCTACTGTCCTGTGAGAGCCGTTTGTGTATGTCTTCATGGCTGTGTATTTAATAATGTGATTTTAAAATTGGCCATGATGGTAGTATTTATATGACAAAAAATGACAAATGCTACAAATCAGAGTTTTTTCTTTCTTTCTTTCTTTCTTTCTTTCTTTCTTTCTTTCTTTCTTTCTTTCTTTCTAGAACTAGATTAGCAGAATACTATTGCAAAAGATAGAGAAACTTAATTAGAACATTGAAATTGAAATAAATTATTTATTATACCTCTTATAAATTTTCTGAATGTATTCTCTTCTCTCCATCCTGGTTCTCCTCTGGATGGATAAAATGCACTCATCTCAGCTTAACATGCTTAACAGGCAGATCATGCATTTGTCCCTACATATTTCCCTAACTCCTTTAGTCACGTATACAAACAGTCCATGTTTTCTTGCCTCTGTGAACTTTTGCATATGGTGGACTCTCTTCCTAAAGTAACTTTCTCCCATGTTTGCTTCTCACCAGATCTAACTCATTCCTTAGAACTCAGCAGCCTTATCTATCACTCTTTTTTTTTCTTGACCTCTCCCACCACCATCACATCTTTGACTCATAGGCATTTTCATCTTCAAAGCCAGCAATGGCTAGTCAATCTTCCTTACATTGTATCACTCTAACACTATTCTGCCTCTTCCAGATTTAAGGACTCTTGTGGTTACATTTGACCCACTTGGATAATTCAGAAAAAATCTCTGTTTTAGAATAAGCTGATTGGCAACTTTAATTACATCTGTCACCTTAATTTCCCTTTGTGACGTAACATAACATAATATAACATATTCTCAAATTCTGAGAATTAGGATGTGGACCTCTTTCGGAGGCCATTTTTTCTGCCTATCATAGAATCATAAATATTATTTAACTTGTGTATAAATAGCCCCAGATTCTAGTACTGCCTGAGTGCTCAATACATAAATTTTAAATAAATTGCTATGTACAAAATCATCAAGTTTTTTCATAGAACCATGAAGTTCAGAATTAGAAGCAGCTTTAAGTTTAGCTCTTTCACATATCTTGGGCAATAATCAGTGTTTAAAAAAATTTATGAATTTTGTATCCTTTTATAAATTTTAGTTCCTGCCCTTATAAAACTCCCATTCTTACTCTGCTACATAACAAAGTTAGTAAATACATACAAATGATGACAGGACATTTTGAAGTGCTCAACTTTAATAAAAACCCATTGGACAAGTCTTCTTAAACCCCTATTTAAACATCCTCATAAATTGAAAGTATTTTTGAATATTTCAAGAGTCCACTAACCATTCTGTACAGTTTCTCAACATTCATCAAAAATGTAGTGTTCTTTAAACAGAAATCTGACCTCCACAAAGCATTGCATAAGCTACAATTTACAATTGATTTTTGTCTTGCTAACATGTAAATAAAATTATGCCTTGTTTGAGTCCACAAGGAAAAAAATCTATCTCTAAATCCATACTTTTTAAATAGGAAATCAAAAAACATTTTTTTTTTTTTTTTTTACAATTAGATATGGTTTAGTAGTTTAATTTGGGCTGATATCCCAAAAGTAGCCAAAAGATTACCTCAAAATGAAGAAAACTTGAAGAAATATCTTGTACAATAGTCTGGTGTAAATATATCCTCTATCTATCTTAGTGAGATAAAGAAAGTTAATATTCTAATCTTTGAATAAATGTTTACTCAACAAAAGTTTCTGTTTAACTCCATAGCTCTTCATAACTACTCTTCGATTTTATGGAAAGTGATATAGAGAAGCTGATTGTAGTGTGAACGTATGAATTGATGTAATTTAATATCAGAGTGTTAATAATCAAAAATACTTTTTACACAATGTTTTAAGATTATATTATACAATACTAGTGTATTGATTTCAATAATGCCCACAGTATGTTTCTGGGAAAGAAAATTAAAAGAGAACATAACAATTCAAAAGCACTTAATATTGTTTACAAAGACATGGGATTCTTGTATTGGCAAAATCAGTCAATTATATTAACAAAGCTAGATAAATAGCCACTGGATAATTTCTGGGCTTTTTCATATATTATTTACTTCAAAGTAACTTGGGAGGATATTGGATTTCTTTAAATATATAGTAGGCCTGCCCCCTCTCTTAGGTATTAAGATCTGCAAAAAGCTGCCTCTTTCTGTTTGTGGATAGGACTTTTTTTTTTCCTTTTTAGCAAGTAATCTTTTCTTGTTTATCTCTCCAAGTTATTTTCATCAAATTAGTCTTATTAAGCACAAAATATGCAACTTTCGTACTATATTATATAAAGAACATTTAGCGGACATGGTTCAGCACTCTCATCTCTATACACTTCCCAGTTTTGGTACAGAGTTCTTGATTGTGTAATTTTGTCCTTTATGTCTTTGGTCCTGCATGTAGAATTGCTGATGCAATTATAGATCATGGGGAAAAACTGTACACTTCTCAATCACAGACAGCATAATAAATCAGGGAGTCGTGAGCATAAAACTCAGGATAAGTTATTGAACTTGAAACTTTAACTTAATAAAAGGTAATTATATATAAAAGGAAAAAAGATAAATACACATATATACCATTTTCAATATATATTTCAATCAGTTATCATCCACTAGTGATCAAAAAATATGTTATACTTTCCTCTGTGGAATGATTAAAGGGTAAAATAGTGGCACTTTTTGAAATATAAAAGCAAGGTTGGCTCCATGAGGAAAAGTCTTCTTGTGTTAAAATACAAATTGTAAAAGGCAAGGATGCATGTGAGTATTCATTAACATTTTCACTGTTTTACTTAAAGTTAGGAAGAGAATACCCTGAAGATACAGGTGAATAGTAATGGTATAAACAGAAATCCTCAAATATTTCGTCCCATTATGCTTTATGCAAAAGAAATTGAGATAATTAATGACTAACCCATCATCAGCCATCCCAGAAGATCATAAATATTTTTTTCTGATTATAATTCTTAGGCATGATTAAAGATAATGATTTTTATAAAATTTCATTTTTCTTATGGAATTATTTAGTCCCTCTATGTGCTTAATTTTAACTGTAAAATAAATAGCAGTTTATTTCTGTGATAGCTCTCTCTTTAATAGAAAGTGGTTCTGTGATTAGTTTTTGATTGATTGTGTAGAACTGTTTCCAGGTCACTTTGTTTTTATAGTTTAGTTAAATCTTTGGGTGAATACCAAGTCATGCATAGCTTAAAGTTGAACCTAAAGTTCTGGATGAAATCATGCATCCCATGTTTTAAGGCATAGCTTGAGTGTCTATCACCTGATTCATAGTTCCTATTTATTTAGCACCTAACTATGAGTAAGAAACTCTACTGATCTCATTTAATATTCACAGCAGGGCTACTAAGTGCATAATGTTTTACTTTGATTATAGATGAAGAAATAGTCTCAGGAAGGCTTAAGTGATTTATTCAAATAAGTTACACAACCAGAATATGCTGGATTTGAGGTTCCAATTCTTTTTTTTTTAAAATTAAATCTATTGGGGTCACATTGGTTAATAAAATTATGTAGGTTACAAGTGTACCATTCAGTAGTATATCGTCTGTATATTGCACTGTGTATTCACCACCCAAAGTCAAATCTTCTATTACCATATATTTGACCCCCTTTACTCTTATCTACCATCTAATTCTGAATGGAGGCTGTTCCACTGCTTTACTGTCAGTTTTAGTCTCAGGTCCACCATTATTTGGGAAGGGATTATCAAAATCTTGTCAAGGTGGTTTATACTGTCAATTAGTTAGGCTGAAACTATGTTTTCCAGAATGTCTTCCTCTTCATAGTTCTGGCTGTAGTTAACCACAAGAAAAATTGCACACAATTTGGGAAGCAGAAGCACAGCAGCAGCAACTGTGCTCCGAAAGTCAGTGTTGAGCTCCAGGCAGTGCCAAAGCTTGCCAAGCTGTGCTGATATGCTGGCTTGCCTTGCTGGTGCAGGACAGCTTTTGGACCCTCAGCTCCTTTATCTTTGGTGAGTCCTGAGCCAGGTAAGGAAGCAGTTCTGAGGTGAAGGCACCAGTTTCTTCTGCACACCACTCAGGTTCACAAAGTTGGAGGCTTTAAAGACAGATGTAGTTCCTGCCTGCCCTTGTGGGTTGAAATTTTTCTTAAGGGTGCCAGATTTTTCTGACTTTCTCCTGGTTCCTGCCAACTTTTCTTCCTTTCTTTTGGTTTTGCTGCCCTACGGTAACTCTGGGGCCATATCTAGACTGGAAAAAAACAGCCTTCCACAGAGTTCTTCACCAGCTCCCACAAACTAGGCAAGGTCTAATTTTTGCAGTAAATCACTTATTTGTCATCATACCTAGTGGTTCAGCCTCCCTGTTGGAACCGTGACTGACATACCTGTAACCCTCTGAATGAAAGGAAAGCTGTGTCCTTTTGAGGAAGGATGCTGGTACACTGCCAAGTTTTTCTGGTTAATCTTTCTCCCAGTCTTCTTCAAAGGGATATACAGCCTGTGGAAATAGGCACTGAAAAGAACATATTAGCCAAATATGTAATAGCAAGATATTATTCAATTGCTTAGTTGATGGAGTGAATTCATTAATATGATATTGGGTATGGGAGCTTTAGACTACAGATTTAAAATAGAAACCCACTGTGAGACACCATTCATCCTTTCCAGGTTTGAGAACAGGTGAATTTGTCCTGTTAGATGGAAAAGCAATGGCAGAGCTATTCATTAATAGGCCTTATATATGATACATGTATGATACACGAGTGTCGTGTGCTGTGTCCTACCATCAAAAGAATCTTTACATCTTATAAAATAACTTGCAGGATTTCAAACCAACACCAAGATGTGACACATTAAGTCTGCACACCAAAACATAACACGAGTTGTGATTTTTTTTTAGTGTACCCACATCCACTTTTCTGCTGGTGCCAATAAAGAAGCAAGAGGAGTTCCAGGAAATTTAGCAGCAAAGCAAATGTAAGCCTACAAAGGAATTAGAGTGAACAGAGTATTGACTGAAAGATCCACTCAGGAGGTACATAAAAACAGAAATTCCAATTTCCCACAACGTGTTAGGCAGTAGTTGTCAATTCTGGCAGCCAATTAGAATGACGGAGGAAGAGTTTTCTAAACACTGTGCCTAGGCTATAAACCCAGAGACCTCGATTAGATTCAAATATTAGGTTTCCTGAGTGATTCAAACATGATGACAAGGAAAAGAATCATTACTGAGTTAGAGGGAACTTGAGAAACAGAGATGCAAGTGTAAGTGATGAATAAATGCAACATAGCAATAACCAATCTAAAATAGCTGACAACCATTGAGAGCTAAATTTATGATGGTCTCTGTGTAGCAGAAACGGCCGGTTGTCCAATGATAACACTTTTTTTCTTCTTCTGCCACATAGGGTTATTGCTTGGTATTTTCTGCTTAGACAATGATTATATTTCCCAACATTCTTTGCATTTATGACGTGTGTCTTGTTCTTGCTAAGAGAATGCTACCAAAAATAATGTATGCCACTCTTAGGCCAATGTGGTTAAGAACAGGGATATATCTTCTCAGAACAGTTTCTTGTTTCCTCTCTCAGCCAGATGTCAACATGTAGAGTAACCTTGGCTTCTGAGTTAAATATGACATTGTCTGTGTCATCCTGAGTCCATTTCATATCCCACCCCCCAAAATTGGAACACCTGCACTAGGTTATTACATACAAAAGCAATGTAGTTACATAGTATCAAGCCACTGACATTTTATATGTGTTTATTACAGTAAATATCATTATTCTAACTAATACAAGATTTTAATAATGGGGTACTGCATTAACAAATCTAAACTATGTGGCCATGACTTAGTGGCCACAAAAAGAAAGCAAAAGAAAGGAAAAGAAAGAAAACTGAGTGGAAGTTAGGACAGCCCAGTGATGTTATGGGGAGGCCACCGCCTGTTGTAACTTTGAAAGAGCCATGTGCCTGCTGAATATAAAGATTGAAGGGAAATTGTGCAGAACCAGAGTGTTCTACTCTGTGTTGGACATCATTGCTTATTTTTAACAAGATATTATGAAAAAAGTATGAGCTCAGGAGAGAACTGTTTCATTTTCAAACATAGAGAATAATATAATTTAGGTGAAACATTCATATTTTCATATCATTAATTTACTAGTTTAATATTGCAGATTTTAAAAATAAATATTTTCACAGATTGTAGAACAGATTTTTAAAATGTGGAAGTCAAATAATAAAATTATCTTTTCATCTCTCTCTCTCTCTTAGTTTCTTTCATAATTTGATCCGTCAATTTATATTGTTTAAAAGGATTGTGGTGAGAGTAATCACTACCTAAAGTGGGAAATTATATAATATATATTTTAAGTTATAGCAAAGAAATACCACACCTTACACTGTTTTTTATGTCTCAAACAGAGACATGACTGCCAAGGAATGTAGAAAAGAGTATTTGCCAATTTTTGCTAACCATCTATTTTTGTACAGGGCTTTGCAATTTATAAAGTATTTTTATAATCTCATTTGATATTTCAATCAAGCTCATGAAATGAAGAGGACAGGAATGACACTTATAGAAAAAAATGTTCATGCTAGAATTTAAAACTTGAACTTTGGTGTTGGCCTCCCTGGGTTTCAATCCTCATTCTTCTAGCTCTGTGACTTCAAACAAATTACTTAACCTCTCTGAGTGTCCGCAACTGAAATGGAGGATACTTAGTACCTCAGAGGTTGTTGTAAGGACTAAATAAGCTCTATCTGCAAAACATTTACAAGAATTCCTCACACAGGGAAAACACTCAAAACATATTAACTATTTTGGCTATCACATTCAGAATAATAAGACTGTGACTCAAATAAATTAATTTACTAAAGATCACATAATGAATAAATGTATGCACCTAGAGTAGACTCACAATCTCCAGACCTCTAATTTAAGGAATTTTTTTCCTTCTACCACAGTCACCTGCATTTTGGGTGAGTTAGTATGAATACACACTAATTTTCAAAGTACAAATTTGTCTAACCTATGTTACTGAATATGGACATGAAAGAGATTTATGTACCATATGAAGAAATATTACATGTGCTCATCAATATATCTGTTCCTCTTCATTTCCTGGGCATATGGAATCTTTTCTTTCCTAGCATTCTTGATAATTGACCATGTAGGCTAGTTCTAGTTAATGGACCAAGAACAGAAGGGATGTGTATGTATATTTAAGAGCTGGTCTGTGATTTTCTGGGCTTTAGTTCTTTACCACAGAAACTGTGGATATAAGTATTGAGATGGAATGCTTTAATATGGAAGCAGCCTGGATTGCTCAGCCACTTTATAGAGTCTAGTTGCCCTAAGTGTCACCCAGACTCTCAGCCAAGTTTGTGTAAGCAAGAAATAAACTTTAGTTGGGTTAGACATTGAACTTTTGAGGTCGTTTGCAATATAACCTAGTCAATCTTATGTAATATATTATGTTTTCATAAAGCTCTTTTGATTTACCAATTTAGGTCTTAAACTTCAGCCCATAAATATTTTCCTTAATTTTATTTGTAATTATTTTTGTTTTATCTACTTTGTCCTATAACATAGGTAGAAAATAAAACTAGAGTTCTGATATATTTAGATTCCCTCTTCTGGATATCTTTTAACTAATAATTTCTTAATATTTTCACTTAACATTTTATTTTAAGGTCAATTTCTGGAGTTCACATTAATTTCTTTATCTGCTACATGATATTACATAGTATATATTTATCATATATCTATTTCACTAATGATAGACACCAGCTACTTCCTGTCATGAACATCCTGCTAAGACTTACTCCTATTTGTCTCCTATGAACTAGTGGAAGAATTAGTTGTCTATACACAGCAGTGGGATTCTTGGTTTATATGTATGCTTTATTTCACAGAAATATTACCTGAATTCTCATCAAAATGGTCATCTCAGTTGACACATCTACTAGTAACTGTGAAGGCTTTAATTCCTCATATTTGCTAAAAACCGACGTTATCTACTATTTGAATATTCACTAAATATATATATATATAGAGAGAGAGAGAGAGAGAGAGCGCGCGCGCGCAAGATATCATTTACATATTTTGCATTTTTATGTGAAAGTTGATTATTTCTATATATACTTGCTGGCTATTGGCTTGCTGTTCTATAAATTGCTATTTTATTTACTTTTTGTCTTTTTCATGTGGATTTGAAAGCATGCATTGTGAATTTGTTTTGCATATTACAGCTATCTTCTACTTTAGTGTGGAGTTTGTCAATTTAAAAGTTTTATTTTTAATTTTAATGTACTCTAATTTCTAAGAGTACCATGATTCTTCTCTTGGTTCTTGATTCTTCTCTTCTGACTTTACTGATACAATTTTCACAGTATTTACCTAGCTGCTTTCATCATTGTTTATAACTGGCAATTAACTTTTTAAAATTTAAACAGTCTTTTTGGGATTTCAGCTGGTCTTTACTTGATAATTATATTCTCTATATTTTTAAATTCAATATCTTCTTTAATTCAGTTGAAAATACTATCTGGAAATGTTCTAACATTTTATTCTGTTTTCAGATGTATTTTTGAGGGATTTTTTTTTTTTTTAAATTTTAAAGGATAACCCACTATTTTGGTTGTCAGTCTTTTCATTGTTATGCTTATTTTTCTTTTAAAAATGCTTATAAATAATAAAGTTCTTCTCTAACTCTGAAACTATATGGTAAAATTTTTAGGTAAAATATCCACTTTTTGAGTTCAATTTATCCTATTTTTGATTCTTCCTTTATAATGTGAAGCTCTCTGACTTCTTACCTTCTCTCTATCACTTCCCTTTCATATTAATTTCCATCATCACCCACTCTTGACAATACTCTCTAATTTCTCCTCCTCTTTAATCAGAAGTGCATAATAATGACTTTTGTCCAATGACCTGCCCCGTGTTGTCATACAGAAACTGTGATTTCCTAAACGTCATTTCAACCCACACATTTTTACTGTAATTGACCCTTTTTGCTCTTTTGTATCTCTAAGCCCTATCTACGTTTTCCTCATTCAGAAAGCTTCTTTAACTCTTTTTCTCATGTAGCTTTAATGGCTTTCTTATCTTGTTATATACCTTACTGAATCTAATCTTCATAAAATGTCTTTTTCATTTTAACTGTTTATTTACTTTTCTGTTTCCACCATTAGACATGTAAGCTCTTTGAAGAAAAAAACCCGTGATCTCTTTCTTTATTCATCGATGTACTCTCAAGACCTATCTTATTGCTGAATATGTAATTTGTTTTCAATAAACATTTGTTGAATGAATAAATAATGATTAGATGAATATAAACATATAGCAAACTCATCTTTTGATTCAAGTCTCAATTTGCTTCCTTTTTTGGTAAACTAAGATGAAATCAAGTTATTCATTGTGACTTTATTCTAGACATGTGGAAATCACATTTAGGAACAAAATATTCCAAATTGAGTAACAGTGCTCATTAATAAGAATATTTTCAGAAATACACACAGACACACACACACACACACACTACAGCAGCCTTTTGTAACTAACTTCTGGTATAAGTCTTAATTATTGATTTATTGTTGAAATGTCTCTGACATAATAGTTTTTACTTTTCTTCTTAAAAGAAGGAATAAAATTTGTGTGGCTATATTCAATGGTGTATAGAAGAGTTTCCCTCCCAAAGCATTGCACCCTAATGTTTTAAGTACAAGTATAATTCTTATCAAAATATTTAGAGAAATTTAAGAAATAGAAGCCAAGGCATAAAACAAAATAGGATTCTAAATTTTGTTCTGCAAAATATCTTTAACCACAATATCCTTTTGAAGCTATATCTATAAATGGTGCATTTCTTGAGTCCTTTCAGATGAAAATAATGTCTTAGACATTTTAGAAAGAATTCTTTTTAAGTAAACATAATATGATACCTAATTTGGAAATATGCATTATGTAACACTTGTGGACATAAATTCCTTTCAACAATGCTCACAGTTCAAAAGGGTCCCTTAGGGAAAGGTGTAGTAATTGGTAGAGAAACTTCTCTGATATCAAATAACACTTTTTCAGCATAAAAAGGAAGCAACTAATTGGAAAAAAATGCTTTGAGTTAAAAAAGTCTACCCTAAAATAACTAGATTTAGAGTTGCAGATAAACTGGAAGGTGATTTTCATTTTGCTATAAAAGACAACTTAGTTTTGAAGTATGTTAATCAGTGAGCTGAGTTTGACCATCTCTCACAAAGAGATGCTGCTACCCTCTGCACATTTTAAGATAGTATATGAACAATTTTGCCACATTTATGAAATCTAGTTTTACTATATAATTATGTGGATGCCTACTCTTAAGTAATTTGGGGCCAATGAAATATGCCATTTGAACCTCTTGACATAAGGCAGCTTGAGGCAATGAAAACAACCCCAGAATTAAAGTAAAATTATTTATGTATAAACTCTTTTTTCCTTAGTGAGTCTATTTCCAGAGGTCTGTCAATTTTATTTATCTTCTCAAAGAACCAGCTCTTTATTGAATTAATTTTTTCTATTGTCTTTTTGTTCTCAATTTCATTTAATTCTACTTAGATTTTTATTATTTCCTTCTTTCATCTGACTTTGGGCTCCATTTTTTTCCCCCCCAAGTTTTTTTAGATGTAATGTTAGGTTATTTATTTGGGATTTGTCTTGTTTCTTGAGGTAGATGATATAAATTGTTCTTATTGTCACTATTGCTATAACCCAAAAGTTTTGATATGTTGTTCTTTAATTCTTGTTTCTATGTATCTCTTGATCTTTCCTCTTACTTCTTGTATGACCCAGTCATTCTGTAGTAGCATGTTGTTTAGTCTCCACATATTTGTGGTTCTTCCTGCTTTTTTTAAAATTGATATCCAGTTTTAAAGCATTATGGTTGGAGAATATGCTTGGCAAGGTTTCAGTCTCCTTAAATATTTTGAGGCTAGTTTTTGTGTCTCATCAAATGGTCTATCCTTGAGAATGTTCCATGTGCACTAGAGAAAACTGTATAATCTGGTGTTTTGGGATAATAGGCTCCATAAATATTGATTATGTCTAATTGGTCTAATGTGTTGATTAAGGTTGATATTTCCTTAATGATTTTCTGTTTGGATGATCTATCCATAGCTGACAGTGGGGTATTTAGGTCTCCTACTCTAATTGTATTTTTATCAGTTTCTCCTTTGGTTCTGTTAGTAGTTGCTGTACATATTTTGGTGCTCCCTGATTGGAAATGTATATATCGATGTGTTATGTCTTCTTGATATATTATTCCCTTTATCATTATGAAGTGTCCATCTTTGTCTCTCGTTCTTTTTTAATCTTGAAGTCTATTTCATCAGCTATAAATACAGCTACACCTGCTCTTCTCTGGATGCCATTTGCTTAGAGTATCACTTTCCACCCTTTCACTTTGAGTCTATATTTTTCCTTGAAGCCGAGATATGTCTCTAGAAGGCAGCATATGATTGGGTGTTGTTTTTTGATACAATCTGCTACTCAGTGCTTTTTTATTGGTGAGTTCAGTCCATTTACATTTAGGGTGACTATTGAAATATGTTTTCCTATAGTTTTTTATCTTTTGTTTCCTGGTAGCTCAGTGTCTCCATTGTTTCTTTGTCTTTGAGGTTCTAATTTTTAAATTTTTTGGTTTCCTTTGTTTTTTTTTCTTCTGTTCCTTCTTATTTTATGTTATGTGTCTCAGTTCTGGATTTGTTTGTGTGTATGTGGTCACCATTAAGTTTATGTAAAGGAAAGTTTCATATATACAGAAATTCATTTTTCCTGTTTTTGTCTTATCTCCATTTACCATATCATTTCACACATATGTGGGATATAGAACTGAAAGCAACAAACGAATATGACAAACAAGCAGAGACTCATGGACACAGACAAGAGTTTAGTGGTTATCAGAGGGAAGGGGAAAGGGAGGAGCTAGATAGGGATAGAGAGGGTTAACTATATGGTGACAAAAGGAAATTAAAGTTTGGGTGGTCAACACAGTGCAATACATATGTGATGCATTATTGAATTGTACACTCACTTGAAATCTATATGATTTTATCAACCGATGTCATCCCAATACATTCAATAAAAATATTTGTCTGTATTCCTCATTAGATCCTTATTTGATATTCTATTTATTATATCCTTAGTAAATCACTTAATCTCTGTTAATCCCAGTTTTTTTCATGTTAAATGGAACCAGAAACATGGCCTGGCTTTATAAATAGAGATAACATTTGTGAAAGTTTTTAAGAAACGGTAAAATATTTTAGAATTATTATTATTTATCAATGTTGTTGTCAGCAATTTATTTGACTAAATTTTCTTTAGCCTTTTATTTGAGTTGATTAGATCACACACTTTTAGCGTTATGTGTACAGATTAAATAATTATTGAAATGAAAATCAAGTAGTAGGGTATGCTAATTCTTTTGAGAATTTGTAAATATATATTTATCAATCTAAAACATTTATCAATCTGAAACTCTATTGTTTGATTACTAGACTTGTAAATTTCCTGAACCAATGAAGAAAATAGTTTAAGGGCATGAATCCTTATTAACATGTTATTTAGTTTTTTAGGAAGTAGAAATATTAAAAAGCACTACCATCTCTTTATCACCATCATTTCATAAAATCAAGACAATTTGAACATTTTCCTCTCCCAAATAGGAATATAATCTCAAATTAAAGAAGGATTTTTACAACGTAGTGTAGTATACCTGAGAAAGAAAAGAAGAAAAGAAGATCATTATGACTCAGAGAAGAATTAATTTTAGAGACATTTGTGAACATAGGAAGATTGTGAGTTTTGTAGCATGAAGACAGCAGGTATCAAAAAAGAGAAAAACTTCCTCCTCTTAGAGGAATGAAGGGATCCTTTTTAAGATAGGGAGCAAAGTGGGTGCGGCATGAATTGATTTCAGCAGTTTATAACCCAGTTTTCAACTGTAATTGGCAGGGCAATTTAGATTCTACGTAGATAAGATCCCAGAAATCTAACATAGATGTAGGAGTTTGATTACATTCATCTTTTGGTTAAATCAGATAACTTTCTTCACCTTATTTCCTCTGAAAAAAAACTTTTTCAAAATAAGATTACATTGACTAGCTGGTTCTTTTGTAATATATTAAAATTCATTTTTGTTTAATATATAATGAATACATAATTATAACTTGTCAGAGATAGTTAGATATTTTGTCATTATTTGGAGTAGTTCCATCATGTAGCAGAAAAGAATATTAAAATGGAAATCAGGAAATTTGTTTTCTAGTCTCACTAACAACTTCTTGACTTTATGTAAATTATTTGATCTTTCCAGCATAGAATTTTTATAATATATGCATAATATGCTTCAAAGTAGAGATTTTCAATATTTTTTGTTAAATCAAGAAATTCTGAAAGTTAAGCTTGATTTTTAAAGTTCCTGCTACCTCTACAGTTTTGCAGTGATTCATTCAATCAGTACTTGTGGTTTGCTTTCACTGTACTATATACAAAGTTCTTGCATCTTTCACTTGTATATTAACCACAGACTGATTGGTAGGCTTTCCTTATCATTCACAGAGATGGTTGTATCAGAACATTTGTTATACATTTGCACTGCCCTTGTTTCTTTGTCGTTCTCTACTAATTATAAACTCACATGTATTTGGGGCTCTCCAGGATAGTTCAGAAATATGAGGCACTAGTATGATGGAGGCACTAACATCTTTTCTGACTCAGCTCCACTTAAAGCTTGTTCTTTTAAGATCTTTTAAAAATACGTATATATGGAAGTACATACCATATATATATCAAAAAATACATACCTGTTTGTCTATTTGTGTGTATGTATAATGTGTATTCCTTCCCTAAAATATGGCTTCTTCAATATCCTTATTTTACATATGAAGATTCTGAGTCAAATAAAAGTTAAATGATTTTTCTAAAGTCATGTAGCTTATTACTAGCAGAGCTAAGAGTATAACTTATTTACAGAAACCAATCTGCATGCTTTTCTGAGTACAATTTTATTTTTAAAGAAAACCTTTTTATGTAGCATATTTGTATAATAACAGAAATAAGAGCCAGTAAGAACATTCATTTTGTTTAATAATAGCAGCATACATTTTATTTTGGATAATAGAAATAGATTAGGGATGAAACAGCACATCAATTAGCTATTGCTGCATAATGAACCATGTCAAAACTCAGTGCCTTAAAACACTCATTTATTTAATCATAATTTTATGGTTTGGTATCTTTGGCTGAGCTAGGTAGTTCTCTTGGTTTTGACTGAACTCATTCACACATCTGTGGTCAGCTTCCAGATTGGCTGTAAGCTGGTTGATTTAAAATGGTCTCAATTACGATGATTTGAATGTGTTTCATGAATTAGCATATCCTCCTAGACTTGTTCACATGATAGTCACAGGGCTTTAAGTACAAGAGTGGAAGCATGCAAAATCTTTTGAGGGCCAGGCTCAAAACGAGCCTTTTACTTCTGTTATAATTTATTGATCGAAACAAGTCATAAAGCTAGCCCAGATTTGAGGAATGGAGAAATAGTGGCAAAGTTGCTTTGCAAGGGTAATGGATATAGAAAGGGATAAGGAATTGTGGTCATTTTTGAAATTTGCTATGAATGGTATTTTTGTAACCATGATATCATATAGGTTTAGTTTTATGGTTTCACCGAGAAGGGCTTAAGTGCCAAAATCACATAATCCTTCTTTTTGGCATATTCTGGCATAGACATACATACACTAAATCCTAGAATGGATGCATATCAACTGATGATGAAGATGCAAAATGGTATAGCCACTTTGGAATACAGTTTGGCAGTTTCTTATACAAGTTACTAATATACTTACCATATAATCCAGTAATCCTGCTACTTTAGTCACATGCAATAAAAACATGTGTTTTTACTGGCATAAAAACTTCACTTTTATAGAAAACATTCTATATTGAGTAAACTAAATTCTGCGACTCAAAGCAGAGATAAGTTTATTTCTCTCTCATTTAAGAGTTCAGTGCATCATCTATTAGATTCAGTGATTGAAGTTCCAGAGTCTCTCCCAGTTATTAAGTCCTTTAATTCCTTAACTGTGTCTTCTGCATCTAAGTAGCAGATGGAAAAATAGAAAGAGTAGAGGTATATTTGGCAAACTAACACCAGGGGCTTAATCTGTCCAGCTATCTGTTTTCATAAATAAAATTTTACTGGAACACTATCATGCCTATTTGTTTATACAAAGTCTATGGCTACTTTTGTGTTATGACAGAGTTGAGCAGTTGTGACAGAGATCATATGGTTCTCAAAGCCTAAAAGATTTATTATCTAGCCCTTTACAGAAGTTTGCCGACTCCTAGAGTAAAGGCTTTTATAGTTGGTTTTTATAGGCCAAACCTGAACATGACTTTCATTATTTATGCCCACATTGCTTTGGCCAGAGCTCTGTCTCATGGTTACATAAGTGCAATGCAGACTGGGTTATATACACTACTTTTGTGTATAGGAGACAGAGGAAACCAGTTTTTATGTCTCTGTCATTTCTTCTCTGACTTTCCAAAGACT
>NW_006443138.1:20512340-20557109 GCF_000325575.1 Pteropus alecto | reverse complement strand
TTAAAATAGTTTTAGATTGTATATTATTATTTATTTCCATGTTTAACTCTCCAACTAGACTTGGTCAAAAAATATCTCTTATTCTTACCTGTATTTCTAGGGTCCATGTCAATTGAATAAAATGAATGAAGGAACTAATACAGTTGAGAGTAAATTATCTTCCAGGCATAAAGAAATAGGTTGAGAATAAAGAATAAGATGGATGCATGAGCCTTGTTCATGGTGTATATAACCTGGCAGTTGTGACAGTTTCCTCCACTGAGCTGGAAAAGGCCTCAAAATCTTTGTTGATAGAGTTATAGATAACAATTATCAATGTAAATGTGGCACTCAAAGTGTATTTGCCATCTCTGGATAAAGTTTTGTGGTAGTGGAAGGCAACATTATATGCTTTATTCACCTCTGAATTCTTATAACAAATTCTAGATGAATCTATGAAATCTAATACATACTGAATTATAAGATAATGTTAATGAGATTTAGCTGCAAGTCATATGATGTGAATTGTTTTATATAAGATAATGTTAATGAGATTTAGCTGCAAGTCATATGATGTGAATTGTTCTTCCAATAGTAACTGAGGAGGATTTACTCAGCTATACTGTCATCTGGTTCCTGCGGGGTTCAGTGTACTCATTTGACTAGCATGAGTCTTGCTGTGATATCCAAATTTCATTAACTTATAATAATGAGCACATTTTTCTCTCAGTGCATTTCTTTAGATGTTCACTTAACTGCCAGTTAATAATTGCCATTTTCTGAAACTAGAAGACTATAGCTACCGCCAAGGTGCTAAATAAGAATTAGTATAAAAGTTTTGTTTTGTCATATTTTTAATGGTTGTCTGTCCTAATAACATTTCTTGGAAAGTTTCAAGATGTGAACAACTACGATTGTGCTACATGATACTGTCCATTTACTTTCCACTTCCCTTGCTTGCTTGTAACTTTATAGTATAGAGGAATAGGAGAACGGAGCCAAAAGAAATCAATGAATCAATTAAGAGACATTTTCTGGAATAGGACTTGGGCAAACTATGACCCATGGGCCAAATTTGCCCACTCCCTGTTTTTGTAAATAAAGTTTTATTGGGAAACAGTCACGCACATTCATTTTTATAATGTTCGTGGCTGCTTTTGCACTACAATGACAGAGTTGTGTAGTTGTAACAAAGACTATATAGCCTACAAAGCTTAAAATATTTACTATGTTGTCCTTTACATAAAATGTTTGTTGACCTCTGGCAAATTCATTTGTTCAACAAGCCTCTTAAGAGATGATTCAACATAGGTCATGTACCTTTAATGGGGAACCCTGAAACTACTGACCAATTAGCTTATAGATGTAAAGGCATGTCCTCTTGCTTGAGCTGGATAACTTCTAGAAGGCCATTCCAGCTCTGGATCGCCCCACGAGGTGCCCAAAGACTTTGTTGAAGCTGCATAGAAACCCAGATTTTCCTTTAACTCAATTGTGCTTCATTCCTTTTTCTTCCATAGGTGATAATCCTAAGAACACTCCCTAATAGATCCTCCATAAGTTAATCACCATATCAAAATTTATTCCCCAGTGTTCCAACCTGCAAACTTTAATACCAGAAGTGAGTCAAGAAAGGAAACTAAAATGAGATTTGTAAGCTGAGTAATCTGTCTGGCATCAAGGATCTAATCACTGGGGATTGGTTGCCTAGTGGTTTGAGAAATAACAGAATATCTCCATCTCTTATACATCCCACCAGTGAAAATGAAGCACGATGACGGGTAACTCTTAGCGACCTGGAGGCAGCATTTTCCGCATCTGGGAATAATGCACCAACCCATGTATTGGGTGTTATGAAATGTTTACAGCTCTGAAGGGGACCCAGAACAGAAAGGACTTTGCAGCAGTGAAAGGAGCCCTCCTGCTTGGGTCTTGTGACATAGGACACCCTTTCGCATTAGAGATATAATAGTGAGAAAAGATCCATATGGAGTTTAAGGCAAACTACATGGGAGAATCACTAAGGAAACCCAGGGAATTAGGATATCTACAGCAGAAATTTAGATTTCTTTCGAAAAATAAGCTTCTGGTATGTTACTTGGCCTTGGTAGAGATGAGGTATTGACAGTGGTAGAGATGGAGAATCACAGAGTAACCATGAAGCCAAGCTGCTAATCATGATTAGGTTTTGTCAGATGTCACCAAGTCATATGATCAGGCAGGCCCAGTAGAAATCATTGTAGAATGAAAGTGGTACATCCAGGATAAAGCATTAACAGGGCCAGATGGCACAAAAAGATGCAGGAGTAGGTAACCCAGATTCTCATGTCACCTCTGTCCCAATTCCAGATAGATTAAAGCCTTAATACATCAAAAGCAAAACTTTGAAATTTTAAAACAAAGGTGAGTAACTTTCTAATTTTGGGTCAAGAAGAACTCCTAAGATGCAAATGAAAAACAAAGTCTCTATTAGGCTGACACAATTAACTATTTGAAAAATAAGAATTTTTCTTTATAAAAAGATTCTCTGAAGAAAGTGAAAAGCCACAAATTGTGAGACATGTCTACAACATACAACTAAAGGTAGATTATTATAGAGACTATATAAGAAATTTAAAACTCAGTAAAGAAATTAACAATCCAAAAGTGGACAAAACACATCAAAAGGCATTTCACAGAAGAGAAAACCCATTTGGCCCACAAATCACAAAAGACTCAAATCTCATTAGTGAACACAGAAATACAAAAGAGACATAAAAGAGATGACATTCTTTTGACAAAAATTAACAAGTATTACAAAACTAAATGTTAGAGAAAATGTAGAACAAGCAATTCCTAATTCATTGCTGAAACAGTTTTGTCATCTCTTACAACTTGACTATTCATATTCCCTACAATCTAGCAATTTTTTTCTAGATATATTTATAATAAACTTTTATACATGTGCACATGGAAAGATGCACAAGCTTGTCCAAGCAAAGTAATCTTTTAATATTGGAAAAAATACTCACATGTTCATATTGAGAAGTAGGTAAATACATTATAATATAGTGATTAAATGGAATAATTTACAATTATATGAAGTCATGTGAATGAATTTTAGCAATTCAATTTTCAGTGAAAATAAGAACTCTTTGAAGATTTCAACCATAATAATACCCATTTTGTAAAGTTTAACATAAACCCAGACTAAATAATTTATTCTAAGCAATATTTTATTTAGACATACATGTATATCTGATAATAAGTAAGCAAGGAATAATAAAAATTCTGGAATATTGGAGAGGAGGCTGGGTGTAGGCAAAGAAAAGGACCTATGGGTAGCGTTATTTATATTTAGACATCTAGTTATTCGCTTGGGTAGTAAGTTTATACTCATATTAATATATGTTATATATTATATACAGAAAATAAATAAGTACATTTCATTATTTTTCTTGCTGTTTAATAAATTGCAACAAACAGTAGCTTATAAAAACAACATTTGTTAACTTAGAGTTGTTTATATTTGCAGTTTGTCCCTGTGTGGCTGGATTCACTTGTCAGAGTATCACCAGACTAAAATCATTGTACTGTCTAGACTAAGTTCTTGTGTGCCTGCTCTGGGGAAAAAATATGCTTCCAAGATCTTTCTTGCTGTTGGTAGAATTCAGTTCTGTGTGACTATAGGACTGATGTCCTTCTTTTCCTGCTGGCTGTCAGTGGAGAGCCCTCTTAGTTCTTAGATGCTGCATACATTCCTTGGCTCTTCAAGCTGTCAAAAGAACATTTAATGCTTCTCAGGCTTTAAATCTCTTCCTCTTCTGCAACCAACTGCAGGGAGGGAAACTCTTGATTTTTAAAGGGTTCATATAATTAGTTCAGGCCCACCCAGGATAATTTCCTTATCTCAAGGTTAACCATGCTATATCGTCTAACCCAATCACAAGAGTAAAAATCCACGACATTAACTGTCTGACAGTTTATGCGGGGCACGTAGACCAGATGGTAGGAAATATTAGGGGCCATCTTAGAATTCTGCCTACCACCAGGAAACCAATAAAATGGACTAAAGATAAACCAATAATTATGATTAAATCAATTATGTACAGACAGGCTTGTTGCCAAGAAAAAGTAAAGAAATAAAGAAATTTTCATTTATTATTTGATTGATATCTGAGCCTTTTAGTTAGTAGTTTATTGAATTTTAAAGTTTAATTTAAGATTTTCTCAAGGATGAGAGAATCTTCTGTGGACTTCGGCCAAAATTTCCCAAATAAGAATAATTTTTAATCTAAATCATTAACTTCCTTGGGCAAGTGTATTGATATGTGGAATCTGTGGTTATAGCAGATAGTTTTAAAAATGTGACTTTCTCTAAAATACTAAGTCTAATACTCCAGAGATAATTTTCTTGATACTTTATCTTTTTAAATCTGTTTTAAGTTATCAAGGACATGGGCTGTAAAAAGAAGATATTACTTGTAATTCACCAGTACATCATAGTGCCAAAGAGCTTGAGCTCTAGAACCTTACCTTCTAAATGTAAATCCTGTCACTTAGTTGGGTAGGCTTGAACAAGTCATTTAATTTCTTTATGTCTAAAGTTCTTTGTCTGCAAAATAAAAATAAGTGTTTTATTTCTGAGGAATAACTCAGACATTGCATAAAAAGAATGTAACACATCATGTAGACTTTATAAATGTTAACTATAATAATTACATTTGTAATCATTTCATTATATAGGTTTATCTAAAAGTGCCCTGGTGTATAGGACACCAATGCTTTAGTTATCTATCCCTGTAGGCTTTTCAAAAAGTATGGAACAAAAGATAACTTACTCGGTGTCTTATATTGTTAATTATATTACTTGCCCCTTTTATCGTATTTTAATATTGTCATTCTATTAAATATATGTCATTTTTAAGTTATGTGCCCTGTGGCCAAAAATTCCTTTCCTGTTCCATTTCTTCGAATGACTTAAATCTCCTCAGTTTTTGTCTAGTGTTCTTAAAAAGTAAATTCCTTGAGGTTTTTTTAAGTCCTTTTTGCTTTTTGTACTTTTTGGGATTTTTTAATTGATGTAATATATTATGATTGAGGCTATTTGTTGCAGTCTTGCTCATTTTTCTATCAATGGCTTATTCTTTAGGATGGGAAAATTGAATGAACTTATGAAACATTTTTATTTAGTTTGCCTTTTATATCTCCTTTTATAAAAGAAAAACTGTACTTCTCATTTTAATCTTATATTTTGATAAAATGCTCAATAGTTTATAGTCAAGCATGAAAGAGACAGAGCACTTCACCACTGATGAAGTCAGAATTTTCTATAATTTTTTGTGCCTCACTTTTTAAACATTGCATGAACCCAGAATGGGAGCATCGTCTTTGCTCAGTTACAACACAGTGAGGTGTTTCTTTTTCTGTCAGGAACTGCTGATATGACAACTCTAGAGAGTACATGGTAAAATGAGAATTAGAGAAACCAAGCCAATTTCCTCTATGAAATTACATGCCATATGCTCAATATTTAGGTCAAAAATATAATTTAAAAAATAGAAAATTAAAAAAATGTATCTCAAATTTATGCAAACAAATTCTCATAAAAGTAACAGAAAATATAGAATGAAAAACCCATTTCTGAAGTTCTTTCTTTTGAGATAAATATTGAAGTATTAATTCTAGGACTTCAGAATTAGAAAGCAAGTTACCATTTACAGATACTTGCTTTAATTCAGCGTTGAAGGTGGACTTTGGCACTGTATGGGTACCTGACCTCTGAGAGATAGATTGATGTACATGCCTGAAGAATGCAGAACATGCGACAAGCTCAGAGTCTTTTAAATTAGAGAGAAACCTCAGTGCTGACAAACAGTAGAGCTCTGCAATTTCTATTAAGGGCTGAGTGTGGAGAAGGGTGTTGCAAAAATGAGTTATGGGGTACTTTGGATGATGGGAGACAGAAAGAAAGTACAGAGGTTCTTGGAGGCTTTATAGGGTAGAAATTGTCTTTGTCAGTATATTAAGCAGGACTAAGTAAAATACACATTGGTGAATACACATTAATATTCAGAAATAGGGATCTTCCATAGATAAGCTGGTGGAGTCGACAAGTAATAACCAACCCATAACTCTTCAGGAAGAATAGATAAACTGGTTAACTCCTTCTTATTAAAGCGATGCATCTATGAATAGATTTTCTTTCATTGCATCTTCAAATTAATCTCAGCCCAGAAAGCTAGAAAAGAAAAAAAAAATCATTCCTTGGTAGTTAGATTAAAATGTATTTTGCTTTTTTAAATTGTAAACACTAAAAAATTGTCATGTCTGGAGAAGTGTTGGGGAAAACCTCTAGGGCAGTGCTGTCCAATGGAAGTATCAACAAAATTGATCCACATGTTGAATTTGAAATTTTCTAGTAGTCACATTAAAAGAGTACACAAAATAGGTCAAAATAATTTTATGGTGTGTTTATTTTATCCTGACATGTAGAAAATATTATCATTTCAAAAGATAATCAATATAAACTTATTACTGATATATTTTACCTTCATATTTTATACTAAGTCTTTGATATCTATGTGCATTTTCAATATTTCAGTTTGGACTAGTACCTTTCAAAAGCTCAAGAATCACATGTGATAAGTGACCACTATATTGACTAGCTTATCTCTGGGTAATAACCAGCCCATCACCTATCATCTTATATATGTAGAATTCATGACAAAAAGAGGTAAAGAGATTTTGCCACTGACACTGTTAGTCACTGGCGTAAGAGGGCTAAGCACCTCATCTTTCCCTCTATCTCAAAGCTTATTAAACACACTACATAAAATAAAAAGGTACTCCATTTTGATATTGTACATTTGCACTGATGATAGAATAAAAGCATTTTAAAAAATATAAATGGTTTAACTCAGATGTACAGAAAGCATGATGATGGCATTTTGCAGATGTAACAGCTATCCTATGAAAATATTTTATTTATAAGCAATTACACAAAAAGCCGTATTATGAAGATTTCATTAATGATATATTTTAAATATACATATTAAAGTATATTTTAGTAAAATTTGAAAATAATATTTCTATCATCTTCATTCACAGACTTTTACTTACATACTACATGAAATAATACTTTTAATTGTATGTTTTTGAAAGTGTTGTTTTATCTAGAGGATTTTTCGGACAAGACTGAGTGGTAAGGGACAGAAATCACTTCCACTGTACTTAGTAAAGACGGTGGGTATTATTTGCAATGTGATCAGGTTTCCCAAAGTACATTGGCTGCTTATATTAGTATCTGGCATTTCATAGGTCATATAACTTCTGGGAAATTTTTCTGTCTGTAAAAAGAGATAGATGATAGAAGCTCTTGTTCCTATCTGCTTATTTAATGTATCATGTGAGGTCATTACACAGAGAGCCAGCCTTTTTCACAGCTTTATCTAGACTGTCAAGATTCTTTATGACAATAATTATTTTTTATTTCAGGAGTCTACAGATATAATATTTAGATGTGGAAACACATCTTTAAACAAACAAACAAGCTAACAACTCTTACAATGCAGATATAAAACAGAGCTGCCTTACAGAAGGTGAAGATGGGTTAGAATTACATACATCAGATATAATGTAAAAACACATTATTAAAAGCAACACAGGAAACTAAACTGCATAAAAGTAAGTAACTGTCTGCAATTAGCTTTGCTAATTTTTTCTTTGATTTAGGATTATGTTATTTGTATTTCATATTCTTTACCTAGCTTTTAAAAAGTATTTTAAAGGGATTTTGCATATTTTCCAAATACTGTCTTTGTTTTTCTTGCATAAATAAGTATATTTTGGATTTTGTCTTGTATTACTTGACATGTATGTCTATTTGAATTTGTTTTTATGTTTGGATAGGTAGGAAAGGCTAAAAAGTTTTGAAGGGCAGATGACAGCTACTTTGCTCACTACACATTAAGTTCATAAAAACACCGCAAGTGAATCAGAATATAAGAAGTAGATTGGCCCTTGTTAAAAATATTTTGAAAATGATTTATTGCTTCTATTCATTCTTTTAACTTTCTCATATCCCTTAATATTTAATAACCTAAAACTGCTTACAAACGAATACACTGAAAAACATTAAGAATTCAGTGTCAAGCTCTGACTCCATCCTGTGTTTTATAACGTTGTTCTCTGCAATGCTAGAGACCCTTGGCACCTACTTAAAGACCCCATTTTTATCCTGTTAATAGGACTGAAACTCATTTAAACCTGAAGATCTTTGGGGCTCTACCTTCGAGCTTCTGTTTCAGAAATTTTGTTTGGTTATCTAGGTCTACACTGACCTCTGCATTGTGTTAAAGTTCCAAATTATAATGGCAAAGGTTAACAACCTCAATCCCAATGATTTAGTAGTTTTCATTAAAATTTATTGACAAGACATAATTTTGAAGGGTTTAAGATGAGACAACTTAATTTTATTTTATGGTTATTTGAGTGGAGTTCTATAAAATAAAGAAATCTCATTTTCTGCCATCTTTTTGATTTTTTATTATTTTCCTAATTTTAATAAAAGTGTTGATATATACAAAACAAGATTTCCTAAACATTTTTCAAATCTTCCTCATTCTATGATGTACAGCCTCAGAGTTCTATTGTCCCTGTTCTACCCGTGTAGTTTACTGCTCATAGTGTGTGTTATTAGCGATTAGGGAAAAAGTACTAATTGAGTATGTCTCATTCTTCTTCCGTACAATACACTGTGAGGAAGGAAGTAATGCCTCAAGTTTACATATAGAAAACATGTTACCTCTTCAGAGAGTTTAGTAAATTGCCAAAGGTATCACAAATACTAAATGTGTGAATCTGATCACTTCTCACCATCTCTATCACTCTTGCCTTGTACATTATCTTTATTCTAGATGTTTGCAATAAACTTTCAATATAGAATTTAGGATAACGCTTTAAAATGTAAGCCAGTTAAAATGATAATTCTGCTCAAATCCCTTCAATGGCTTCCCATCTTGCTAACAACCAAAAGCCAAAATCTTTACAATGCTCCTCATGACCTGACCCCTCACAGCCTAGCTAATTTCATAACTCATCAGTATCAAGTTTCTAGAAGATATTCTGAGACTATTTGAGGCCTGAGAGTGAAGCCAACATGAATATAGAGTGAAGAAATGTACAAAGATGTGTACTTGGTGGCAGAGTTTACTAGTTATCCACTATTAAATAACGTATCCGAGGACCAAATGGCTTGAAACAACAACTGTTTATTGTGTCTCACAGTTTTTGTGGGTAAGGAATCAATGATTAGCTTGGCTGTGATATTTTAGTTAGGTAGTCTCTCATGGGTTTGCAATTACAGTCATACGTTGGCCAGTTTTGCAGTCATTTGAAAGCTTGACTGAGGCTGGAAGACTTGCCTACAAAGAGGATAATCACATGGACAATGAGTTGTTATTGGCTGTTGTCAAAAGGTCTCAGTTTACTATGAGATGGTCTTCTCCACAAGACTGCTTGAGCTTCCTCACAAAATAATGGCAAGTTTTCCTCAGAGTGAGTGATCCACAAGGCCATAGTGAAAGGTTCTTTGTCTTTTATGAACCACCTTGAAATTTCCTCATGGCTATTATTATACTATTCTGTTGATCACACAAATAAGCCCTGGATCATTGTGGGAGATCAGGAATACTGGAAGGCTAAAATCTTTGGGAACCATCTTTGCAGCTGGCTACACATAAGCTGAGTCTTGGATAAAACTCTATGAAATTTTATCTGAACTGTTCCTGTTAACCTAGTTTAAGTTGATCCTTATGTTAATTTCCACACATAGAATCTTAACTGATTCATTGATTGACCAGTTTAAGAGCTTTCAATCACAGGGATAACCTAAAAATTAAATAATTACAAATATAAAGATCTTTAAGGGTCCACCCTTAAAGAAGAGATGACTGATGATTGATTAATCATGAGATAACCTTGAGGATAGATAGATTTATTTTGCTTAAACCGTGAGAAGTAATATAACATGACATAATGATTAAATATATTATTAAGCTTTAAGTTTGTGTCCACTCTTGGAAAAATATTTGAAGTTAGATTCCCTTCAGTCACATGATGGCTAAAGTTAAAATGCCACTTTATGGCCAAGTTATATTAGTTCTCATTAGGATGTAAAGCCTCTGAAGTAGCTCTTAAGAATGCTTAGTCTTGTGCAAATACATCTCATCAGCTTGGAAAGTGGAGGCTTGATATTTTTCATTTTGTTGCTGCTTTTCGTTATGTGTTATAAACTAGTTATTCTGGTGTCATGAATGGTGTAGGGCCTCTCTATTATGATTCAAAATTGTTCTATTGCTTTAAGATACAGGTGATTTTTAGTGACTTTTTAGAATAATATTGTTTTGTTGTTAAGCTATCTCTCTTTTTAATAAATGTTCTTTCTTTAAACATCAAAGGGAATATTATGAAACTTAAGAAGTAGATGTAAAATGCAAAAAAAAAAAAAAAGAAAAGACAAAAAGAAAAAAAGGAAAACACCCAAGGATGATTTACTTAATATTTAAAAGTTTTAATTTTTAAAATTTATTATTTTGTAACTTTTTTTTCATTCTCTACAATTTAAGAAGTTACCTTGTTAATTGCTCTGGCATGAACACTCAGGTATTGAGATTTAAATCAACTAGACAGAGGACTACTTTGAAAGTATTAATTTTAGAATGTGATGTAATTTCTAAAATTCTGCAGACAACTGAAGTCCTCTGTCCATATTATAATAGGTAATAATTGAAAATTTCAAAAAATGAAATGAGCCTTAAATGTCCCTCTAATTCTTTTTGTTTAATTTTTCTCTTTCATCAAGCTGCTATTTTTGGTTCATTCCTTTAAGTGTTTGATTTGCTTGCTTTTGTAAATGCAATTAAGATTTTGGCAAATTTACAAAAGAACCTAAGAAATTGCTGTAAACATGAACGCAGACGTAAAAAATAGCCATTTTGGTAAAATGGAGAGCTAGAGAGCTAAATCTACCAAGCTTTTCATGGAAAAAATGTGTAGGAGAATTTGAGAGGTGCCTTTAGCCAGTTCTAATTGAAGATGTACATAAAAGAAAGAAGCTGGAAGCTGTCATGACTCTATTTAGCAGCAAACAAAATGCATTGGCAGTAAATAAACAGGGGCATATGTCTGTGAAAGATAGGGTATAAATGAGAATTTCATGTAGGAAAAAAATAGTAGGGCAGAGAAATGGGCCATTAAGCCGAATTTAGAAATATCCTATGCAAAATAGTAATTTTATTAGGAATTATATTTACAACGACCAACCTTGGCTAGATTATGAAGTTGGTGAATTTTTGACCTATATTCATCTTTATTTCTTATAGTACAAGCTTCTCTGCATCTTCTTTATAGTCTAAAATCCGTGATATTCCTTGTGATTTCTCTCATTTGGAGTTGAAACCAGATATGACACCACTTTTATCCAAAGCCAGATGAAAGAGTCAATCAGCTAGTCAGGAGGATGCAGGAGTTCTTATTTATATGATATTAATAGAGTGCTAAACCATGGCCAGTAATGTAGCGGGATGAAGAAAATCATATTTACCAAAACTCCTCTAAAGGGCGATCCTCACAGTGATATGACATCTTCTGTGAATTGCCTTCTGGGCAGGATGTTTCCAGTAACCACTTTCATTTGGATGATGGGGATCTGAAAGCTTTGGGCTAGTACCAAATGTCCTTGAATAACAGCAGTGTGAGGCAAATGCTTTTATTTTCTTTCCTTGTCCCACATCACACTCAAACTCACCTATAAATGTTTAAAATATATTTTAAAAACTTTGTTTTAAAGTGGTCTCAAGTTTTAGCCTGCTATGAGCTTTCATGTCTAGTCCAGCCTTGTCTACATGGCTCAGCACTTGCTTCACCTCCTCCTACTTCTGGAACTTTGTATCTTCCCTCCTTGTTTCATTTTGTCTCCTCAGCATTCATCACTAATGTATCATATGTACTCACCCACTCATACCCACACATATACATATAAACGTTTTAATCTGTTCATTGTTTTATCTCCAATGCCTAAAATAATATTGGCATATAATGGTACTCAATAAGAAAACTAACAAATATTTGTTGCACGAATGAATGAAATTTTATTTTGTTAAGGATGGCTAGGAATGAGCTCTAAATTTAGAAAGCATATAATACTCCAGGAGTTTTCCAAGGTTTTTCTGTTTTAAAATTTTGGAATTCAAGCTACTCAAATAATTCTCTTTTTATAACTCATCTCATGCTAGCATTTGCAAGGTTTACAAGAGGCCACAAAATAAATATTGAGTGGCTTCTAAGTCAGTTGTCTTTAACCCGTTTGAACTCCTGAGAAAAAATGCATGCTCATGTCCCTTTCCTCCGGCCCCCTGAGCTTTATTGTGGAGACAGCCAGGTCACCTCAGTCATCCTTTATAGGGGCAGGGTTATTGTCACATGGTTTACAGAGACCAGAAGGTACTCTGTTTTAGAAGAGAGAAATTTTGATTGGGTTGAAATGCTCAGTTACTTCTCTCAGCTAGAAATTACACAAGTAATTTCTTCTATAATGAAAAGAAATATGTGTGTGTGCATGTGCATGCGCACGTGTGTGTGTGTGTGTGTGTGTGTGTGTGTGTGTGTGTGTGTGTTGACTGAAGAGAAGCTAAGAAGCTTATTCTAGTGGGAATCTCATCATGGATATTTAAGGTCTGAAAAAATGGTGCTCACCACTGTTTCTGACCATGCAACATTCCCCAACCTTTCTGACTTGTTAGGCTGAATTATAATTTGTAATCATACAGAGCCGTAGCACTCAGATGAGATACTAGCAATAGTTTATCAAAACCATCCTGTTCACATGCATATAATCTACTTCCCCAATAGTAAACATTTATTCTTTATTTCTCTTTGAAACACTAGTGGATGTTTTAGCGTTTGGACTTAAATACTATAACATGAATCATATCATTATATCAATTAACTCCAAGTTTCATTGTACCCTAGACAAAAATGTTGATTACTATTCTGTTTCTCATAATAATGCTTCATAACTATTGTAAAACTATAAAATATGGAAGGAGGGTTAAAGGGTCATTTTGTGACAGGTGGAATTTGTATTGGTCTGAGCACCTTTGATAACCTTATCCCTGTTCTGTGGCATTCTCTCTTCCTTCAAGGTTTAGTGCGTTAGTTTTCTTTAATTTTCAACTTATATGACATTTTCTACAGAACACCTATTTTGAACCTCTTTCCTTGGTTAGCGCTTCTTCTGTTTGATTGCCCTCTCCCTTCCTTAACCCTTAGCACATTATATTTCTATCATAGCCCTAGCTATCTCGTGGGAGTAAAATCCAGTTTCATTGTCTGACTTCCTTCCTGAATGATATTCCTGTGAAGTCATGTTTTATGTCTAGTTTGTTCACTATTTTATTTCCAATTATTAGCATGGTTACTCTGCCTTTAACATGAACGAATTATTGATTCTAAAGAAGAGAAGTCTTTAAGTCTTCCTGGAGTGAACCTTCAGCTTTGATATTTTGGAAATTCACATATTGTTTATTGCTTCTCACAAATGACTGCTATGGAAACCTGCACCCTTGTTAGAGGGTTAACTTCCCCAGAGAAAAGTCGGGTTGTCTTTCCTGTAAGCTTGGCCAGTTGTAGGTCTTCCCTATTTCTTTACCATTTGAGTGATGACAGTTAGAGGGCCATGATCAGTTGAAGGCCTAAAATAGGGCTTTTCAATGTGGAATTTATGACAATACCCTCAATTATATACAAAAGAATACAAATAACCAATTTAATGGCAGTAGAAATTTTAATAAAGAGTAAGATAGAGGAAAAATATGTGGGTGAAATCAGTCAGAAATTAATATATATGGGTTCATCCTACTTTCTTTTGTATGTAGAATGAAAGTTTGAGATTCTGTGTTTCCCTTAAAATTTATATCCGAGACAGGAAATTTCAAAAGAGCCATGATGCTAGCTGAAAAGAATGAGAGGAGAGCATTTAGGAGATAGTTCAGACTTGAAAAGTGACATTAAATGCTGTATTGACAAATGAAGGTTTATCTTTTTGGTTTGATATTAGTCTGTTCAAATAAATTCATTTTATTTTTAAACACTTTTTTTTTTTAAATAATCGCTTTTACATATGTTTCCAATATCAAAGGAATAGTCAAAGTTCTTTGCTGCAGGTTAAGTTAATTAGCTAGCTTTGGATCAGCGATGTCACCGCTCTATACATCCAGCTTATAACCAACCTTAAGTATTAATAACTATTTCAGCATTTGTAGTTCCTGAAAAAATTTGTTATCTGAATTAAATGCTGTGAGGTTTATATATTTTTAATTCTTCTGAACTTAAAATATGATGGAGGTAAAACCATTTTTGCTCACAGAAAACCCTAATGACTTTGGATCATGTAAATTGTGTGATCAGTGAGATATTTTGGGCAGAATAATCTTATGTTTATGAGAAGAACAAACTGGAGAAGGAGAAGCTGAGTGTTAGGAAACTAATTAGGAGAGTATGCCAATAACAAGTTGAAAGGTCATGTTATTTGCATTCTTATTTTCACAGAAACTGGAAAAGAAGGTATCAACATGAGAGATATAGTGGAGGTAAAATTGACAAGACTGGACAAATAGCTAAATGGTGTTCAGGTGGCAAGTAAATCAAGCATAATTTTCAAATTTTGAGGTTGGCTGACAAGAATAGATGATGATTCCTTTCAGTTTGACATGAAACACAGCTACCTATCTCAGTCTTATTGAATCTGAAATACAGGTATTGAATAACATTCTTTAGCAGAGTTAAATTGGACACTTCTATGTGTAAAATTTTCTTGATTCTCTATTGCTTAGGAAAAAGATTGTGTCCTACTATTTGATAGCAAATCTGTGAACAGGAGTCAAATATACACACACAGCATTAATGTAAATAGAAACAGCATGAATTAACAGCAGGAGAACTTCATGAGCAAGATTCTGAGTACATTTTGCTTGAAAGCACTAATAAATCAGTTATGTAGAAAATCTCTGTCCTGATACAACACCTCTCCTCAGGTATGAGGACACTTTCCTCATTTATTACTTGTCTAAGCTTTGACCTTTGTAACTTCCCCTGAGTCAATTTACAATATGGGTTTTAGTGTGATGATTTATGTATCATATTATTAAGTATTTTGTGTAAAACATACGTTTTACTCAGTATCCCCTAAAGTCATTTTAGCTAGAGTTCCCCACCCCCAGTCTTTTTTTAAGGTTGCTAATAATAAAGGAACAAAAGAGCATTTTTTTTTTTCTCGTAGAGTACTACAATATTTTCTCTGTAGGTAGGAAAAAGGAAAAACCTTACTTTACTCTTTCTGCAGACATTTACTCTTTCTTTCACAGGGGAAAAGAAATAAACTTCCCTATTAACTCAAAAACTTTCAGTTTGAAATATTAATAATAAGTATCACAGTGAGTAAAGATTGATAACTAGTATTATTTTCATGGGTCTCAAGAATAGCATTACCCTTGCCTAACTGATGGACTAAAATTATGAAACTCACCCATAAAAGTAAAGGTTTTCTTATCCCTTCCTAAGGATCACTTCCCACTGATGGAAGTTGAACTGTGGCTGTGAAAGATGGAGGTTGGCACTTCTGAAATGCCTATTATTTACTTTACTGAAGACTTTTATAGTTTTAAAAATCACTTCAAAGTAAAAGTTCCATGAGCTTTAAGGGATCTACTTTTACCTGAGATATCTTCAGGTAATTTCGCTATTAAATTAATTTTTACAATGTTGGAGATTGAGAAAAGTTAGGATCTATTTCTTATGTGAAATCACTTGAAAAAATGTAGCGTGTGTTTATTATGTGTTTATACTTTCATAATGATAATTTCTTCTTATATGAATTTATCCAAGCTTGAAATATTGGTTTTGATGTATAATATTATTTTAAAAAATCAAATAATCATTGGAGATAAATATCCTGAAAGTAATCTCGAATTAACATTTATTTGGTGCCTACTTGAGCTTATACCTTAATACAAAGAAAATTAAGTAGATATGATCATTGGTCTATAGAACATAAGTTCTAATAAGCATGAAAACTTAATAAAAATATAAAAGGACAGATACACTATTGTAAACACCTCTAAGGGGAAAAATCACAAGAACTGAAATGATAGATAGTAAGGTAAAATGCCATTACTACTCCAGTGTGTCTTTTCATGGCCATTGCACTGATACTGTGCTATAATTTTCTTAATGCTCCAGGCTAGCAGAATATTTAGCAGTTTCATAAGATGATTGTTCTGTTTCTTTCACTGATGAACCTTTCTAGATAAGATATAAAGGGAGTCTGCCTCCTTTAGATTTATAGATCTAAAAATAATTTTATGAATTATTAGTACTTCTTCCTACTGTTCATTGAGGAAACCTTTTCCCACCTTGCCCTTTAGATGGCCATTCACTATTTCATTAAAAAAAAAAAAATTATATTAAGTACCTACTCCATACTAGGTATTGAATAAGGTATATACATCCTGTGCCTGAAATACAATCTGTTTTGTGGTTCTAGTGGTCCAAACTTTACTCCTTAATTTGAGAGACAAATCATCTCTTTGAAATTTCTACCTCTTATTCTGATTAACTTTGAATATGAAAGAATACAAAATATGAGTATTCACACGAATCTATACATAAGATGGCTAACATTTCTCTTTTCTGCTATGCAAATTAAAATGTCAATTTTCCACAGAACATACTTTCAAGATTACTTCAGTGACCACCTTGCCAATGTTATCAGTGTCCTTTTCCAAGTAATCCCAGATTTTGGCATTATATTGCACATATACTCTGAACAGAACATACTTCAGGGGAAATGTTTCTTGTTTGAGATGGGCTTGAAATTCTCTTCAGTTTGAATAATTTGATATTTCACTTTATTTCTCTAAAGAGGAAAAAATACTAAACTTCTGTAATGAGATATAAATAATTTGGGGAGCACTCTCCATTTTCATATACCTCACTATTTAGTCCATTTCTGTCATGTTTTGTCATGGTGCCTGGTGTTAATAAGAATTCATGTACTGGAATTTGATGTTAAAATATTAATTAATCACTATATATACATGTTTTGATAGGAAAATATATATTTGGAGGAACAAAAACAACTCAAAGATACTGTGTTGGCCAAACATAAACGGTGTGAAGAGGTTCTGGGTTTGGTTAAAATCTATAAGAGGAGATGATAAAGAAGTCCCAAAAGTCTGCTTTTATTCAAAAGTACCAAAGTATGGTACAGTTCATTGAATGAACAAGAAAGCTTAAAGATTAACCCTTGTAGACTGTCTGCAAAGATGGCTGTCAGCAATTCCTTTTATTCCTGTATATGTATAATGTTCCTCCCATCTAGCAGGGGAGTCCATTTTCTCTTGTCGAGTCTGGGCTTACCTTAACTTCATTTGACCAAAAAAATAAATAAATAAATAAATGTGATAGATATAACATAGTGCAACTTTTGGCCATAATCTTAAGAGATCTTAGAGTTTCCATTTTTACTTTTTGGAAACCAGCCTTTGTGTAAAGAATTTCAGGACCTGCCTGGGAGGCTATGTGGAAAAAGAGAAACCCTGGGGAATAAGAGATCACAAAGAAGGAGAAAGGCCCCTGGAGAAGAACAAAGCTGCCGCAATCAAAATTAGTACCAAGCCATGCCCCACACCAAGTGAGTACATGAGGCTATATTGGATAATCCAGCAACAGTAGAGCTATTCCAGCCAGCAATACGTGGAGCAAAGATGAGCCACACAGACTTTTGCATGTTCTGTATTTGCTGGGTGGATGGGGAGCAGATTTATTTTTATTTGACCATCTTGAACCATGAGCTGTAAACCGTGACTTAAAGACATGTTCTAGCAACAGCTATGACCTTGTTTTCCTGAAGTCATAGAGCTTTATTTTTGTCCTATGCTGTGATTAAAAAAAATGAATCTACATTTGTTTAATCCACTGTCAGTTTGGAGTTTCTAAATTATACTAATAAAACTTTAGATTCTTCTGAGACTCCTTTTCAACTTTGGCCTTCTCTGTATGCTGTGTTCTTGCCAGGCCTGCATTGCCCAAATTTAACAAGGTTTCTGCTAAGTCCTTTTAGTAAGAATCCCTCCACCCTTGATATCTGATGACCCTCGATATCTGAACTAGTTCCTCATCTTCCATCTTTGATGTGTAGGTCCTTGATCTGCCTTCAGCAAGACTCTTGTCAATTTAGCAGGAATCCCCCTACTGTTAATGTCTCCTCTTAATAATTTTTTTTACCTACTGACTCCTTTATTCTGTTTCTTGGTTATAAATCCTCAACTATATTATTATATTTAGAATTAAGCCAGAACTATCTTCCCTATTATGGTAGTCTTGATATTGATTGAAGTAGTTATGAATTAAGTCTTCCTTACCATTTTAACAAGTGTCAGAATATATATATTTTTTTCTTTAATACCACCAAATCTAATAATTTCTAATTCAGGGGAGGGACTTCTTCAGAAAATAACTTTGAGGATTCAGTGATGATCAGGCATCTGGACTAGGTTTAGATGAGCTGTTTTATTTTGTATTTTCTGTTTTTGTTATCTGCATTAATCAAACTCATAAGCCTATGGAGCACCATCGAAAGAAAATAGTTTATTTTTTTACTGAGAAAGTAGAAAAAAATGATGCTGTTTAGAGGTCTTTTAACTTATACTTTTCCAATAAGTGGGTTTCTCTTTTAAGAACTAATTGTGTAAGAGGATGTATTTTTATTAGCCTGGTACATATTGCAGAGGTTACTAGAAATTGAAAAATGTGCAGAGGAAAATAAATTATTTTTGTTCATATCTCAGATAAATTTGGAATATATATTCACTTTCCTCATTTTCTATATTCAGTCATCCCATTGCTTTAGCTTCAGCAATTTCTCCTCCAATATAATCATCAGCAAAAAGCCAGTTTGTTTGGTTTTGGCTTTAAGCCATACATTTTTAGAATTCACTGCACCTTTTGGGATTTCTTTTATGTTGTTTGTCTTTTCTGTTTGGTCTTCACAGCTTTGGATAGATATAGCCTTGTATTTTATTTGGGAAAAATTAAAAGCCTGGATCCTGGCCAGAATAAGCTCTGAAGAGTAGATATTTAGAAGAATTACATGGAAATAATGCTACTGGGTCAATGGAATAAAAATACAAAGTCAATTTTAAACAAGGCGGTTCTATATCAGTAAATATCAATGTCATTGAGATGTCAGAGCTTCTGATGGGAATTAGTTACACCTCTGTTTGTTTGTCATGTTTGTTTGTTGCTTTTAGATAAACAGAGACTCATGTACATGGACAGTAGACTAGTGGTTACCAGAGGGTGGGGAGGAGTGGGGAGGTAATGGGATAAAAATGGTCAAGTATATGGTAACAGAATGAAATCTAACTATGGGCCATGAGCACACAAAGTGATATATATATGACTTACTGTTGAACTGTATACTTGAAACTTATTGGATTTTGTTAACCAGTGTCACCATAATTAAAAAAATATATTTACACTTATTAGAAAAATTATTTTGTTAAAGGAAATATTCTATCAATATCCTAATTTTTAAAGAAATTATAGAAACACAGAAACATGCAAATATGAATATGTACTATAGTAGATTAAGGGAAAGATCTGGATAATCTTTTGACAAGATAACATCTAATTGTAGATAACACTAATTATAGCATGAATTAAAATAATTTTGGGAAAAAAGGTCCATTTATAGATACACATTGGGACTAAACCCCATAGAGGTGGTAATTACTAAAAAAATAAAATCACTATTTTCCCAGTAACAGTGGGAAAAATTAAATCTCATGATAAATGTAGACAAAGCTTATCATGAACGAACTTTGGTTTTTTGATAATGCTTATTAACTATTAATTTAGAAAATTTTTGTTGAAGGGCATAGAGAATATTTGAAAGATAGGCAAGAGGTCTATTTCTGAATATCTTACAAAATTAGGGAATTAGATGAAAGGAGCATGGGTCACAGCAATGGGAGACTACATAGTGGCTTTGTGATAAAGAATTAGTTTTTTGCTGATGTTGCCTTGATCATTTATTTCACACTGTTTTTCATTGTAATCTTAAAAGTCTAGTTTCCAGTCATGTAAAAGAAGTGGAGAATGGAAGCAATTATCAAGATAAAACTGTTTCTGCAAATTTATTACTAGCTACAGTTATCTGGATCATTTATATCTTGTTCTCTATGCATGTGTAGATGATTATTTTCATATTCAGGTTGGGACTAGGAAAGACTTTTTTTTTTAGCTTTGTCTAAAGTATGTCTAATGTATGGAGAGTGGCTCCTTGTAAAATTACTATTCTGTACAACTGATGTCTATGCAAAATGTTGCAGTTCCCTGCTCTATTGGTTGTAATATGGAACCCACCATTGCATGTTATCCTAGAGGTTTTGTTTACTTCAGGGAGCTTATTGATTTCTCAGTCTCTGAACATATGCTTTCATAAGAATGCATTCTCTATGTTTAATTTCATTTACCTATGTGTAGCTCACCAGACACATAAAACAATTATTTTTCAAATGCAAATGCTGAAATGAATGTCACATATATATATATATATATATATAAAATAAAAGTGCACCCTCCCCAAAGATATTTTTCAGATATATATATCTATATCTATATAGATATATATAGAATACTTATCTCTAAATGTACGTGTGAGGGTATATACACATATTTATCTACTCACACTCATTATCTATCTATCTATCTATATATATATCTATATATATCTATCTGAAAAATATCTTTGGGGAGGTGCACTTTTATTTTGTTTAAACAAACAAACAAAGAAAAGCAAAATCCCAAAGAAACTAGCACATAGAGAACTGACAGCTTTGTAGGCTGTGCTGTCATCACTAGTCAATTCCTTCAGGAATTATAAGCTAGAAGCAAAAATTCACTCTCTGAATATATTATGAATCATTATTTATTCCCTTTAAACAGAATCAAAGTAAAGAAAATATATCAAATGCATATGTAATTATGATTATTCATCATCTTCCATCTTGACCCAAATCTTCTTGTTAACCTTCTTATCCTAACAGAGAGGAGCCAGGAGACAGACTTTGTTTCATCTAGTTCTCCTTGGACCTCATCTATTTCAATATCATTACTGACAGGATAACATCTGTGTTCTCTTTTTCTTGAATTTGCCTTTAGAAATTATATGGGCAGGTAGTTGGAACATTTCTTAGCCTCCTATTTTATTCTATATCAACCTATTCAGACATGAAGGACCTTCCCACCTATTTCCAAACTTTATACATTTCTTGAAATCAGGCAAAGCATTCCACCACATGGTAACTCTATATTCTGATTAGTAATTATTTTTAAAGCACCTTGAGTTATATTAGTTAAACATTTTCCATAAAATATAAAAGTTGTTGCTCATAACAATATCTAAAAAAGATATTTCCATTTCAATTTTTAAAAGTTTGATTTCAAAGTTACTTTAAAGTCATTTCAGAACATAAAAGAATTTAAGAATTTTTACGAAAGGACGACATCTTCTTTAAATTACCAGCATGTGTTTGCAGAATCCAGTAAGTGGTGATACTACATGGTTTTGGCCTTTGCAGTTCAAGTGTTTGGACGGACTCACCTTCCTTCACCTAGTACTTCTGAAAACCACTAATCAACTTCCTTCTTCCCTCCTAACATTGCAAACTTGTACTAATTATAACTTACCAACTTAATGTTTTTGTATCTCCATTTCCTTCTTTCCTATTAAATGATTGAAGTGCTGCCTAAATTCATTCCTTCTACCTTTCCTCCAGATTACGTTTCTTGCCACTTATTTTTCCAGGGCATAGCTTCTGCTGTGTTTCCAATATTTCCAGCTTCCACTCTCTTGCTATGCTCTTCTTTACAGCAGAAGTACTTAACAAAAGTTGTAATTATTAGCTGGCTCTACATCTTCTGTTTGCATTTCCTCTTAAATCCATTCCAGTTACACTTTTGTCAGTTTGCTTCACTGGAACAGATCTTAACATTGTCATCTATAAACCCTAAGTTACCAAATCTTGGTGCCCATCTCACCTCAGAGTAGTTAAGCTATTGGTGGTATTTGACGCATTTGATTCATCTTTCTTTTGAAACACTTTCCTCAGATGTCTTGTAGGATGCTACTCTCTCACTATGTTCTCCAAAATACAACTCATGTTTTCTATATTTCATACTTGCTTTTCACATGATTTTTTTCCTCAGTAGATGACAATGCAAATCTACCAGTTAATCAGGTCAAAAAGCTTGAGTCAGCCATGACTCCTTTTCTCCTATAATAACTCACACCTAATCCATCAACAAATTCATTCTGCAATATCTTCAAAATAATACTCCAAAACCAACAACTTCTCATTTCCACAATTGCTGTCCTATTCTGACATTATATTTATCAACTGAATTACCACTGTATCCTCCTAACTTATAGCTCTGCTTCTATTTGTGTTGTTATAAAAAGTAGAAAAAATGACAGAAGTAACATATACATCAAGTAAAAATTAATCAGATTTAAATAAGTCTAAGGTCTTTTTTTTTTTTTTTCTTCTTTTTGAAAGGAGTAGAGTTTGGCTTTAGTTTTTATTTAAACTATGCAGAAAAAGAACTCCAGAAATCTGCATAGGGATCCCTTGAGTCTTTGAGTACTAAACTGCACATCTGAAGGGTATGATTCCACAGGGCCATGCAAAGAATCAAAAATGGGTAAGAACCATCATGAGGGATCTTCAAACTAAATAATTGCCAGAACTGCAATAAGCTGAGAGACCTTTGAGTATGGTCGGTCAGAATGGAGAGCTCATGTTAAGAACTCAGAAAATTCCATAGAGAACTCAGGTCATAACAAAACAGTAGGGGTAAACTAGACAAATTTACACAAAAGAAGATCTACGTGAGTGGTAAACATGCTGGTAAATATAATAGACTTTATTGCATTTTTATTTTTTAAATTACTTTGAAAAAATTATTTATTTGAAGCCAAATGATAGCAATATGTATGGGGTTTGTACTATAGGAATAAGTAAAATTTATGACAATGATAGCAAAAACAATGAGATTAGAGACTGTAATAAGTTAAAGATACATATTTGCCCAATGGAACACCTCATGAAAGATAGTTGAAAGTAAACCAAAGAGGAGATATCATTTAAGATTAAAAAAAAAAAAAATCCAAATAATAGAAGGAAAAGAAAAGATTAAAAAATCTGTGAGAGAAATAGAAAATTGATTGCAAAAATAGACTGAAATCAAACTATATAAATAATTGTATTAATTGTAAGTGAAATAAACATGCCAATTATAAGGCAGTGATCCTCAAAATGGATAAAACAAAGTAATTATTAATTATATTCCCTTTGCAAGAAGCACATTTTAATTATAGTGACACATGATGTAAAAGCAAAAGTGTGGGAAAGAATATACTGTGCAAACTCTAATAATAAGAAAGCTGAAGTGCCTATATAAATATTAAAGTTGACTTTAGTACGGGGAATATCACCAAAGATAAAGGTGACATTTCCCAATGAATATAGAGTAAGTAAATCAAGAAACAATAAGCCTAGAAGTGTATGTAAAAAAATAAAAGCTTTAAAACATGTAAGGCAATAGTCAATAATACTTTACTATGTACATATATTGCCAGGTGGGTACTAGACTAATTTGTGGGATCACTTCGTAAATTATGTAAGTCTAATCACTATGCCATATACCTGAAACTAATATAAAATGATATCAAAGACCAACTGTAATTGAGAAAAAAAAGCACATGAGGCAAACTTGAAAGGAGAAATAGAAATTTCTACAATTAAAGTCAGTAATTTCAATACTCCTTTATCTGTAAGAGAACAAGTAGACAGAAAATCAAGAAGCAGGTAGAATACTTGAATCACACTATCAACCAATTTAACCTAATCAACATTTATAGAACACTATACCCAACAACTGCATACACATTACTTTCAATTAATTGTACATGGAACCTTAACCAAAATAGGCCATACGCTTGTCCACAAAAGTTCCAATAATTTTAAAAAATAGAAATCACTTAGAGTATGTTTTCTGAGAACATGGAATTAAATTAGAAATAAATCGAAAAATATATCTGGAAAACCCCAAATATTTGGAAACTTTATATAATACTTCTAAACTCATGGGTCAAAGGGGACATTATAATGGAAATTAAAAGAACATTTGATACTGAATAAAAATTTAAAAAATAACCTTTTAAAATTTGTGGGTTGCAGCAAAAGTAATATTTTGAGGAAAATTTGTGCTTTGTTACTTACATTAGAAGAGAAATTTGAGATCAATTATCAAGTCTTCTGAGTTTGCACCTTAAGAGCTCAAAAAATTGTAAATTTAACCCCAAAAGTAGAGGAAAAAACCAACAAAGATAAAAGCAGAAATTAAGGAAATGGAAAACTATACAAAATGGAGAAAAATAAATCCAGTAAGCAACAATCAGCTTGAATGACAGCATTCAAGCCTCCTCAACTTAATAGTTACAAATGTCTATCATATTAATTATATGCATTACTAAGTGTTCCCTGATTTTGTTTATATGCCATTTTGTTTAAAAGGTTATAACATTGATGTACTAAAATGTTACAGGAAAGGAGATGTTATTTTTATGATCCTCAGATTACCATTTAAGTTTGGATTAGAAAAGTAAGTGATATTTTTCTGTCAGATGGTATATGGTGTTCCTCCATAAATGGGAGATGCTGAAAAGGAAGGAATGAGAGTGAGTGTGAGAACAGCCAAGGAGCTCTGCCCCAACATAGGCCCATGAGGTCATCTCTATGGGGTCTTGCAGCATTGGTCTGGAGAAGACAAACTTTCCTTGGTTCTATGGGCAGTGAAATCAGAGCCTCTGGACAGTGTGTACTCTGAAGGCCGTCTGTCCAAGTCTCCAGTGCCTAAACTCCCTCTGGAAGCACCTTGCTGCCTGCTCACAGCTGCTTGCATGTGGCCTGTATACTCTGAAGGCCTCTTGTCCCTATCAGTACCTGGACTTCCACTGCATGTTTATACCATCAGTTGCTGATTCTCTGAATTCTGAAGAGTGGTCCACTGCCTGTCCAGAAAACTCCAGAGCAGCTCTGGCCTGGCAGTCAGACCCAAAAGTATAATCCTATATATCCCTGGGTATAGGATATATATCCTTAGGTACAGGATATATATATGGTATCCTGTAGAGGGTATACCATATAGAGTTTCTTTATATTTCATAGTTACTTTTTATTATAGATAATTATTCTTTATATTAAAAGACCCCTGTTTAAACTACTGTGGATTTTCTAGCTTCTTGTTGGACTCTGACTTCGATGGTGAATAAATGTCAGTTTCTATAGTAATTTCAGAATGATCACTTTAAAATTATAAGAATACTGCAGATTTTTCGATTTCTTCAATATGCCACAGTCATGACCCCCGCACACACCATTCCCCAATCTAATCAGGGCATGTGACCTGCTTTTGTTAGAAAGAACTCATTTAACAAATATAGAGATACAGTTATGACCATTGGTGACCACAGGACTAACATTTTATGTAATACTGGATAGATTTCTCACTTTTTATAAAGGTCGTCCTTATGATGAAGCTCATTTATCTATCTAAGGACCTTATAGGGCTGAGACTCTTGGTTAGAATTGTGAACCTGAAAAATAAATAGTTTTCAACTTTCCTTGTTGTCTCTGATACCTATATAAGGAAAGATAGTTTCGCTAAAAATTTATAGGCTGAATCTGACTTACCCGTTTTTTTTTTTGTTTGTTTTGTTTTTTAATTTTAGAGAATTTAACATAGATGTTTGTTTAATCCACCTGGACATACCTATTGCCAAGTGATAAAAAAGAACAATACTATTTAATGACATCTGCTAACTAGCAGCATCAGCATTACCTTGGAGCTTTATGGAACGGCAAGTTCTTGTGTCTAAACACGAATCTGAACCCTAGGACTCTGTGTTTTAACAAGCTCTTCAGGCGCACTAAGCTGTACCTAAGCACTGATTTAGAAACTCTCAGATGCAGTAGTAACCACTCTCTATTAGGTTTTTAACTAAGTGGTCTAGTATGCATAAAGCTCTGGGATCTATTAGATTTCTAATAGAAATTCAATCCAACTTTAGTTAAACAACACTTCTTTGTCCCCGGATTTTGAGAGAGAGAGCAAATAAATATCTAGATACATTTGGGTGTGAAGAATTTATATTATGTGGTTGAAATGAGGGGTGTCCCAAGAGCAGATTTCTTTACTCTCTCAAAAACATATAACTCTAATGCTGTTGGTATCGTTTTGTTTTGTTTTCCCTTTCCTTTCCCCTTCTTCTTAAACATATCCTCTTTATGGAGGAATAGCATTCATATGCCACCTGACAATGATAATGCTACTTATGGTTCTAATCAAATATAAAACGTAATCTGAAGATCACGTAAATATAGCATCTCCTTTCTCATAACATTTTACTGTCAGACCATATATTGTAACTTTTAAACCAACAGGCATATAAACAAAATCAGTGAAAGCTTAGTGATGAATACATTTTATATGCTGGACATTTGTTACTATTACTTTGAGAGGGCTTGAGTGTTGTCATTCAAGATGATTTCTACTTATGTTGAGGTATCATTATCTTTCTTTAACAATTCGGGCTTTTGGGGATTGTGTGGAAATCACATATTCTGCACAAAAGTTTTTCTTTAAAGTTTATTTATTTTTATGTCTAAAATTCCTTCCTTTGATGTGTATTTTGTCTATGTTGAGGAGATTAGTTCAGTGCGTGGTGAGTGACTGACAGAGAGAAGAGACCCAATGCTGCCATTTCTAACCTCTCAAACTCTTGTCAGATTTAATGTTAAAAGCTGTATTTCTTGCCCTTACTGGGGAAAATAGAAAAATGTTGTATATTTACCAGACACGTCGAAAGTAAAGTAAATTAGTTATGCAGAGAAACTATTTTCCAAATATAATTTCACTGTATTGTATTACTTGAATTTGCATACTAGCAAAAGAATGATTGTCCGTTTGTGTAAAATTTTGTGATGTTAACTTTAAAATAGGAAAATGCAGCAAAGTTATATGATCACTAAGGGCAGTATTTCAAAGCAGTATTTACTAATAGAACTTTCCTGTGCTCTTGTTCAACCACAATTCATTCACCCTTTGAATAGAAAATAAAACGGCTTATTCCTTTGGGAAGGAAAACTTATCATGCAATGTGTTTTGTACTATAGGGAAATAATAACATTGCTTTCTCTATGTAAAATCCTTTTCTTCTGAATGAGGTAAAGTTATATATATATACACACATATACATACATGTATATATATTTGTATTTTTGTATAATACCGACAACTTACTGGAAAATTAAATTATAAATATAATTTAAATTCTTTTCAAAAGTTCTTTAAGTTATGTTATTATTTACATACATATTTAAGATTTACATATTTTCTTGATGACTTTATATTTTTATAATTATGAAATTCTCCTTTTTATCTCTGGTGATATTTTTTCTCCTAAAGCCTATTTTATCTTAAATTTAATATAGCCTCTCTAGCTTTCTTGTTATTTGAGTTTGCATGATAAACATTTTTCTTCTTTTCATTTTTAACTTATATCTGATGGTATTTGGAGGCGGGGGCCCTTGAGAGGTAACTAGGTCATGGTGGGTGGGTGCTCGTGGATGGGATTACTGCCCTTGTAAGAAGAGGCTAGAGAGCTAACTTTCTTTCTTCCACATAGGATGTAAGAAGTCAGCAATTTGCATTTCATAAAAGGGTCCTCACTATAACCCAACCATACTGGCACCCTATTCTCAGACTTCTAGCCTTTGTTATAGCAGCCTGAACTGACTAAGATAAATACCTGTAGAAGGCAAGGTGACCATGTGTTCAACATTACAATCAGAATTTATATATTAAATTTTATATGTAAAATTTATAGTATTTGATACTTATAAAGTTAGTGTATGAGAATAATAGATTAGTTATGATTAACATATAAATATTTAAAAAGTCTACAGCCATGCCACTCTGAACACGCCCGATCTCTTCTGATCTCGGAAGCTAAGCAGCGTCGGGCCTGGTTAGTACTTGGATGGGAGACCACCTAGGAAGACCAGATGGTAGAGGCTAAAATATATATAAAAGTGAGAGTTAATCATGTTATCACTTGACGTTAATTTTATCATTTTTGTCATCTTTGTTTTCTTTACCTTTCTTTTCTATAACCCTTTGTTATATTTATTCTTGTGTGTGTCCTTAAAAATTTTGAAAAACTTAAATTTTCCGTGTCTGTGATTTGGAAGGGATCCCACATATAGTGTGGTACCTCTGCTATGTGGTAATATATTTTTAAAACTGAATTTGTAATTTCTTTATACTCTTCAATTCCATAAGCATAGTAGGAGAGATTGTATCTCAGGTTCCTCTCCAGGGTGAATTACTCTCAAAGTATAAACTCAGAACTAATAACAAATAATGTTTTGATATTTAGTATATGATATTTCAGTGTACATATAGTATGTTACCACAGGTTTTAAAAGTAAAGGTTGAATAAACATTTGTGGAATGATCCAAGCTTCTTGATTCCCGAGTTCCATGGCATATCTTTTGGTGTAAATAATCTCTTAAGACCCTCCCTTCCAATTATAAAATACATTCATTCTAAATTTTCATATTTTAAAAGGTCTAAATTGCAAAAATAAAGCCTGATTGACAACTATTCATTGATTTGCTTTATTTACCATGATTCAAGCTTCATATATAATATGTAGTTTTTATATTGAACTTTCACAATAAGATTAGCCCCTGTATTTTCTAAACAGTGGAAATAGATGAGGAATTTAATATGACAGGTGTTGATTTAGTAGGCTCCAATGGAAAGTGAATTTTCTTCTTGACTGTGTGCCTAATACTTTTGGAAGGCATTGAACATTTGCCTGAGGCCTATAAACATTGAATTTTTGGTTCAAAATGTTACAATACACATTATGCAATTTTTTATGTGTGTTTGATTTAAAATAGAGTAAAATTCTGTAGAAGTTTTGCCCGTTAATTTGCCCATTTTGATTCAACAGACTCCAACATAGAGCTATGAAATGATTTGCTGATGTAAGTATACATAATGGGCACCAATACTTGAAACTTGAGGGTAATTTATTTGACTTTACTTTTTAAGTCCTTTTAAAGACTTTGCTTTTAAAATTCTAACTTTGAGCAACCAAAGATAGAACTTCCCCTTCCCCAAATTAAACTTGCTTGTTAGTCCCATTGATATTTTTTCTTTGTTTCTTATTCCAATATTACAATTAGGAATTTAGCATTAGCTTCCTTGTTTTAATAAGAAAGACATTTATTTGAAGGTTAATATGATATATTTTAAAGATTAACAATAACCATCTGCTGTTTCTTTCCTAAATATAAACTTTTTTTAATAACACATTCACCATATTTTTTGCATTGGGGAATTTTCATCTTGTGTGTGTGTGAACTAAGTCTGTACCTCTAAATTTCTGATTCTCATCTTTCTTTCACGAATCAGATTTAATTTTCTTTTGTCTTCTGAACATATTTATGTATATTCCCTGCTGGGCACAAACTCAATTTTGACTGTTTCCACCACAAAACTACTTTTTTCTTTTGAATTCCTCTGTCTATAAACTCAATATTTTCTCAACCACCAAGGCTTGAAAACTTGGTTATTTATTCCTTCCTTAGTGTCTCTCCCTATTCTATTAGTTGCAGTGTCCTGTGCATTCTAACTCTGCCTTTTAAATCTAGATCTAAGTTTGCCTTTTGATGCCTCTTAATGGCTTTCATTACTTTACGCTTGGTCTATTTAAATAATTTATGTTTTCCTTCTTATGCAACTTTGATACTGCTGCCAAACTGCTTTCAGCAGTGTTCAATTCTTATCATATCATTCTCCCACTTTAAAAAATGCCAATTCTTTTCCATCACCTACTAAACGGCGCCAGGTCAGGCACAAGTCCTTGGAACTGTTGCCGCTTTCTGGGTTTAGTCTTTTGTAGAAGCTTTAGAGAGGGAAAGCCTATGCAGTTCCTATTACCTTGTCTTCTCACCACTCAAAGTTATCTCTGGAAAATATTCGCATAGATCTAATCTCTGCAGATAATAAGGCTACAGTTGGCTAACACAAAACAGAATGTGACAAGGGCTGATTGACTACAACTCTGAAGTGAAGCTATTATGAAGATGGCTAAGATGCCTAAACAGAACATGTGATTTTACCCAGAAATTAATTACAATGACTCTTTAAAGATAGAGTTAGAGATAAGGAATTACTGGGTTAGCTAGCAGCTTAAGCAAACATCCTCTTTGTAAAATATTCTTTTCTGCCAAAGAATCTCACTCATTTCAGTTGAGCTCCTCAGGACTTGGGTATATGACCACAGGAGGGAAAAGACATGTGTAATGGAAGCTCTCTAACCTTTGGAACAGAAACATATCTAGTAATAAAGACAATTGCAATGCATTATCATACCAACAATTATCTTGTGAACTGAGATATCTATCTAATGGGGTACAACTCTAAGCCTTATATAGCCTAATCATTTTTCTGAATTATTGTTCATAATTTTTTGCACATGGCCTACATTCCCGCTTTGCCCAATTACATGTTCTTCCTTCTCTTGCTCTGCCAGTGCAATGTTCTCTGATTGTCTGGTAGGTCATTTAAGATGAAAAAGGATAATCTCACCATTAGTCATCAGTTTATAAAATGTTTTGCAAGATAAATACAATTAAAAAAAAAAACAAAACAACGGCAACAATGCTTTTGGAAGGTAAGATGAGAATATTCCTGTCCATTTCAAAAGGCACTATGGAGTTTAATATTTTCTTTCCACAGCTCATCAACTGTAGCTTGCGTCCTTCCGACTACACTCTTCTATGTCCAGTGTATTATATAAAGTGAGGTTCCAATCTGTTTTCTCAATTTACCAAAAATTTTGAGATTTCTAAACTGCTTTCTCATTTTCTAAAGTATTTTAATCTATCAATGCTTTCTTGGATAGCAGCTCTTTTTCATATGATAAAATAGCTCCTTGACTCAAGAGCTGTTTGATTCTAATTTGTATTACTTATTGGACATCAATAAATTTTTTAAATAAATATTTATTGAGTTGAAGATTACCACAGGTTTATAACTATGTCTAGTAAATTGCATTTTAGTAAGAGAAAAGGGTGAAATAAGGGGATATATTGTTATTCAGAGAGACTTTTATAAAATAAAACATGATCAACCTCAAGATATATAAAATTGAGAGTAGAATTTGTGAATATGCCACTGTAAACTCTGCTTTCTCTCATTTTTTAAAAAAGATGGTAATAATATTAAAAAGAGCAGCTGCAAAAAGATATCTTAATGTAAAATTTGATGTTTTCTGATTACAGCACAAGAATAGACTACCTGAATATGTTTATAGTTTATTGAAAAACTATTTTTATGTAAATATCATGAATCACTAATATATTTTTACTAGAATTTGTATTTTAATAGGTGAAATATTTGAAAAAAATTAGTTATGAAATATTAAAGGATAAGTAAGATTCCCTCTGGAAAATGCAATGAATACTGTGTGAAAAAGACATTTACATAAAATTACATATGTGCAGAACAAAAGCATATTGCATTGATATCTGAATGATGAGCCCAAATAAAATAAGAATTGCATCCCTGTTGAAAATGGTAAAAGTAGTCAATTGATTGTTTGGCATAAATGAAACTCACAAAACATTACATGTTTATAAAATTGACGAAAACTTTAGGGAGATCTGTATAAGCTTATGGAATACATTCATTTCAAAACTCATAGTGCTCTGACAAACCAAATTGGCAATATACCTGTTGCTATAATCCAGATGATTTTCTTTGCTATAACACTGATATGTAATCGAAGTTGAAGATTAACTCTGAGAAAACTTTACTTCATGATGGAAAGAAACATTTCAGTTTGTGGAATTTGAAGACAGTGATCTGTGCCTCCTTTAGTGCCTACTCTATCACTCAGTGATGCAGAATCTGTGATATGTCCTGGACAATGTCACATATGGTGGGACATAGCTTTTGTTCTCTCTTTAAATTCATCTACTAGGATTTAAAAGGGGGAAATTTGATAATGTAAACCAAGACAGAGGAAGAAGAAGGTCTCGTTTTAGCATGACAGCTAACTGGAAATCTAATTTTACTAAAAGCTCATTTTGGCTAGCTGTGGGTCTTTCACTCTCCTCATGACTCCTCTATACCACTCCACCCACAGCCCACTCATTTAAGAGTGGGTCTTTAAGCAGCGTTGAGCCTGGTTAGTACTTGGATGGGAGGCCACCTAGGAATACCAGGTGCTGTAGGCATTAAAAAAAAAAAAAAAAAAGAATGGGTCTTAAGGAGCCCAATGACTGAAAAACTATGCTGGAGTCAAAGATGAAAAAAAGACAAAAAATTAAAAGAAAAACTGGAGACTATCCTTAAGGGAAAAGTAGATTTCTTAGTGACTAGAATTGAAAATGCCCTCTAGCTGACATAAAAGGACATGCTGAAGAAAGGCATGAGGAAAGAGGAGTTAAATAGGAAAGAGGAGACACACAAAAAGTCTGTTTCCTAGAGAGTCCATACAATCTACTGACGCCTCTCCAAAAATTCCACCAAGCAAACTGTCAATAACTTATTATTTAATCAAAACAAAGCTTATCTCTACTAAACAAGCAGTCGGGGAGATTTAACCTCACCACCTTAATGTATTTTTTGATATTTCTTCTGAACTGTATATGGGGGTTGGGATCATCAAGGCCACATATTTGTAAAGTTTGGGAACCTGGCATTAGACAGATTTAAGTTCATTGATATATAAATTTGATTAGTATTGGGTGAAGTTCGTGATAGAATTGTTTAGGTCTGGTGGACACAGTGAGGCAAGAATTTGATATGTAAAGTATTTTGATAAGCAAGAGGTTGGCCCAGTTGAGTGATTTATTACCCTCAGAAAGGGATTATTTATCCTAAGGAGAAATATATTGTCTTAGAGAGAGAGAGAACTATGGAATTGTATATCGTTCAGAGAAATGGTTTTTTAGAAAGTTCTTGAAATAAACAATAAAGTTAGTCACAAATTATCTGCTTTATCTAGTTTCCTTGAGTAGTACTGTCTTGTTAATGTTAACTGCTGAAACAGTTTTTGATTGAGCTGTGTAAAGGCAGGCAGGTATTCTCAACATGGATTAGAAGATTCCACTCAAACTTATAGTTAAGGCCTATGTTGGACATTATTTCCTATTCTCTCTGTATTTGTAGACATATTTAGATTTAGATATAAGGTTTTTTTTTTTTAACAATGAATAATCCTAAGTTCACCATTGTACTGATGTTTCTCATAGAAGCATATTTTAATATATAATTTAAAATTTTGTATTTTGAAACATTACTCTAATGAGAACTAAAGACAAATTTAACACTAGGAAAAAAAAACTTTTATCTTTAATGGCAAAGATAATTAAAATTTTAAATACAAACTTCTTCAATTATTAGGAAAATGATAAACTAATACAGGGAAAAGTTACTATAGAACACACTAAGAAGGAAAAATTATAAAATATATAATTATGAATAAAATTTGACCTAACTACTAAATACAAAAATATTAAAATGACAGTGCAATGATTTTGTTTAAAAATTTACAAAGATTCAACATGAGAAAATCTAGTTATATTTAGAATATTTTGAATTGGAACACTTATCCATTGTTTGTCAGGCTATATTTTGCCGCAACCATTCTACAGTGCAATTTGGCAATGTTGATCAAATGCATTAAGCATGTATTCCATTTCTAGAACTAGTCCCCTATAAAACAATCAAAGATATATATATATCAGATTCATGTTCAGAAAGGTCATTATAGAATTGTTTATGTAGAAGTAGAGTTCCAGTCATCACACTATGTTCTAAGATACAGAATGAAGAAACAAATGAAGAGTAAGGGGCAAGGAACATGTGCCAGCTGTCTGGTATGAACAGTTGCAGATAGCTTTATCTTACATCTTTCTGTGCAGCCCTCAGTCACGTTACATGACAGGCTGGGAAATGTTTGCATTTTAGGCAGCCATATGTTCAGCTAAAAATCAGCAATTCTATTATAATGTGAGAAGGAGAATCTCTTTTACATTGTTTCACTGAGCAAATTAACTCCAATTTGTCTCGGTCTCTCCAATCTACTCTAGTCTCTCCTCAGAATAACTAAAGGGCTCGTTGGAGTTTCTTTCTAGCAAAAAGTTGTTCTTTTCTTTAAAAAACAACTTGCTACTATGCTTGAATTTAGATGGGTATAGCCAGCTTATTATGATAAAAACTTCAGTTCTAGAATGTTCTGTTTTTATTTAAATTATGAATGTGTGGATATGTGAATGAATTCAGTAAAAAGTAAATGCTAACAGTTATTTATTTTCCGAATAGTAGGATGATAGATGATTTTAATCCGTGTCTTATATTTAATACATTTTCTAAATGTTTTTAAAATTGACCCAAAAATCAGAAGAGAAATATCCATTTCTATGTATAATATTAAGAGAAATCCCATTAATTAATTTGTCATTTATCCTATAAAATGGTTTAGGTATTTTATATTCCATGCACCAAATATTATAAACAAATAAACTATCTTTAAGGTATTTAAACTCCACTGGGTGAGGTAGAAATGTAAAACCTACAATTATGGTATCCTATTGCAAGAATTGCATATATATTGATGTACTAGTGGAATGAGTGTGTGTGTGTGTGTGTGTGTGTGTGAAATAATCGGAGTAAGACTAGAGAGGCTTACAGAGGCCCTAAGGGCATGATGTATCATCTCAAAAAGTCTGAATTTGTTGTGAAAATTTTGTTAGAGATTGAAAGATTGCAAATAGGTTAAGTGCTGTCAGAAGATTTGCATTTTAGGAAGTGTCACATCTGATACCCCTTCAATAAGTGTCCCAACTCTCCAGGTAGCATTAAAAATACACAGGAAAAAAACAAACTTAAGCCAATGAGTATATTTATTTGAGAACCTTATAATGTCAAAACAGTTCCATATCTTTAGTCCATGATATGACAGTACGTGTTTCTTCCCTTGAATAGCCAAAATGTAAATTCATTATCTACTTCAGTTGTTTCCATTTAAATATGTCATCTAACCAGAGCTCAGCTAGTCTGTATACAGATTTCTTACTTCTAGTTAAGACCCTTGCATGACTTATCTTTTAAAACCTGAATACTTATCTTTTAAGTATAGTACACATGTAAAACATACTCAGCACCTTACCTGCAGCTTAACTCTTAAGGCAGGTATTATACATGCATTCGTTTTGCTGCCCTGTACTTGTTCTTCCTTTCTTAGCCCTTTTCACTCCTGAAGAAAATAGTATAATTTCATATAGAACCTTAAATTAACAGTATAAGTGACAATGTAGAAGGGTAAAACTGTATTCATGGAAAGCAACATCACAAAATCAAAACCTGAGGATATTAAATTGGAAGGTAAATTGAATAAAGAAGATAATAAAATGGTTCAAAATACATGGATGTCTTTGTTTTAGCTTTTATTATAATTCAGGTGAAAAATGTAACATTTTCATAGAGGACTAAGGAGCATCACAGAGCATTTAAGGGTATTCAAACTAAGTAGTCTGTGAAGCTCTGCATACCTCCTTCTCTTGCCCATGAGAAGCCAAACGAAAACAAAGACAAAAACAAAAAACTCCCTAGATGCACTATTAAAAGATCTCAATCTCTGCATTGCTCAGGTAATCCACAGAGCATATGTAATCACTTAGGAGTATTTCCACTATTAACAATGGTATTATTATTTGTGTTTTCTACATGAGTAACATGAAACTCAGAGAAGTTAAATAACCTGTTCATTTTCACACTAGTACAATATGACAGGATCACAGTTATAACTAACTGTCTGACTCTAAAGCTTTGCTATTTTTACTACAGATATCATCAATTTAAATAATAGTTATCAACTTTATGAGATATTCTCACCTTTACCTGGTAAAAATTGAAAATATTCATATGAAATTGACCTAATAGAGGTTAAACATTAATTGGAACTGCTTTCTCTAATATTAAATTTGATATTTACAAATATTTATGTTTATGGAACTATTCTAGACATTGTTTATAAAATTACCAAGTAATATCACTATGAACAATTTTGTTTCTAAATAAATGTGCTACTGTGGCATCAGATTTTGTGGGTATTCTAGTTAATCTTTTTTCATTATTCACATGCTTAAAACTATATGATTCTGAGTTCTCTGAATATTTAATAAAATTTTTAAAAATAGTTCAGTTACGTTAGACTGTGCTTTTCAAACTTTTCCAACTCCTAAGGAAAAGAATATAAATATCCCTTGGTATTTGTGAGTAGTTCCTGAAGAGGCTAACCATAAATGTAAAATTTCTTTATAGTCTCATGTTTTATCCTAAAATATTCATGTAGGTTTTACATCTGATTCCATAACATATCCTTGCTTGTTTTAATAAAAATCTGATTTAAATTATTAACTATCTGTAAAAATTCTCCCAATTGTTTCAGTTTATGGAGTTGGTTCTCTTGCATTCAAAATAAAAACATCGCATTGGAAATAAAAACAGTCACAGTTTTCCATGCAGTTGCTGATTGAGAGTTCTGAGACTTAAAAACAATTTATGTTAAATAAACTGAGAATAGTACTTTCTCATATAGGTGAGCACTGTAGTGAATTCATTTACCTTAGTATAGTTTTTGTCACATTTTTATTCCATTCATGCAAATAATGACAACTCAGTTTTGAAATCAGAATCCCTGAATTGCCCACACTCTTATTAGCCACTGTATTCCTATATAGGGGAACAGGTTTTCAGAATCTTTTTTCTGGAATATGACTATAATTCAAGAGGTAACCATTTCTGTCTGAGAAGCTCCTACCTATACCATTAATACTAGAGCAGTCTGGGCCCATGTTAGAACAGGTTGTGATTAGGGAAATGGAGAAGAGATGAAAGCGAGGTTATTTAAATCTAAGACTTTTTAAATGTTTGTGATCACCTGAGTGAGATGGGTATATAGGATGACTTTATAAGATTCAAAATCTAAATCTAAGTAGCGAAGGAACTTAAAACATTATCCATAAGAATAGCAAAGTTCTAGAGGAGAAAAAGTTTCTAAAATTTGAGAGTTCTTATAAGTTGATATAAGTTAAAACACAAAGACATAAGCCACAACGCAATACATAAATGACAATGGAATAATTGAGACACTGTCCCTTATAAAGACAAGAAGGTGGTGCTATAGCTTAGACATTGCTCTGGTTTAAGTGTTTAGTCTTTTTATTTTTATTTATTTTTCAATTTAGACCAGATTTACTGTTAAATTGGCTTGCCATTTTGCCAAACAAATGGAACTGCACTTGATTACATGGTAAAACGTCACTACTTTTAAGTGGTCCCTTATATTTAATTTTCCTATTTTACGCTCCCGCTTACCTCATAGCCATTTTATACTCATACTATCACTATGTCTGCTCCACTTCCCACCCTCCCCTTCCATGGTATTTCAAAGGAGGCAGGGGAGCATTTTCTCTTGGCCATATATCGTTTGGCCATTAGTAGTTCTCCTAATCAAGGAGAGTCAATGCATAAATTATGTCCTAAGGTGTACTGCAAAGAGATGACTTGACTCAAACACATCCTCTCTTAAAATTTTTTATCTTGGAATCTAGTTTAATTTTATACACTAAACACATATGTTTTATGCATTTTACTACCAAGCCCCCATTAAAGTGATAGTAAAGGCAGAAAAAGGTATAAACATATATTGTTAAAATCTTTGTGTATGTGTGATGTGCAATCTATTTCTGAATGACAAAATAAATTAACAGGGCTGCTGAATAATGAATTAGAATTGAGAGGGATGTAACCAATAGAGAACTCTGACTTGCTTTGTAGAAGGTCAGAGATGCTCTGGATATAGAAATTGCAGGTATGACAGAGAGTAACAGATAAAAAGCAGGGCACAACCTAATAGAGCTGGGGCAACAAATTCACAGCAAAATTTTTGGTCCATGCAGTGCTACAATTTTCTAATTCTCTGATCCTTTTGGAATTTAATGTAAAGAGCGAAGTGTAGATGCAACTGATTTTTCTCAAATTGCTACCCAGTTCTCCTGTTATAATTATTCATGGTCCAAATCACCAGTGATTTGTAGACTCTCTTTTCTGTAGCACCGAATGCTGTATCCATGTACCAATATAACCAATTTTATATATTTAAATATTTAAAAAAAGGCTAGTTTCTCCTTATGGTTATCATTTGCAGACATTTTCTGATAATTCTTGCTTGATTATTTTTACATTTGAACTCTGTAAACTTTTGTTTAGTTACAAAGAAACAGTACAAAACAAAAATTGAGCCTGTGTTTATTAGATTGTGTTAGGTTTATAAATTGTCTTAGAAGGAATTAATACCTTTATTTTGTTAAGCTTTCCTATACAAGCATATAGCTTATCTTTCCGTTTGTTCAAATAAATATAGATTTATTATTGTATGATTTTGTAAAATCATAGGTTTGAGGATATACAAAAATTTTAACTTTACTTATTCTAATATTTAAGGATATGTAAGATTAGAATCCTAAGGCAACTTGCTCAGTGCAGTAGATTTTAGGTCAGACCTCAGACCAAGTTTATTTCTTGTTTAGCATTTATCTCCATGGGCAATTAATTTGACATAAAAGTCTAAGAAAATAAGTGTGTCAAATATTTATTTGGTTTTAAATATTTTTAATTTTGATACCAAGCCAATAGGTTATTTATAGCATTTATTTAACTCATAAACCACATATAATTCTTGAAAATTAAATATAAAGTAATTTTCCTTAGGTTTATTTTATGCTATTATACCTAAACTAAATTAATATATTTTATATTGTATTGTCCAGGTATATGATTTAATAGAACCCTGATCATCAATTCATATCTGCACTAGACCCCCATATCCCATTTTAGGTTCTTTATAACAAAAGTTCCTAAAGAAACAGTTGTCTACACATAGGTACTGCCTCTACTCCCTACTTTTAATTTGCATTTAAAAATAACTTTCAGCTTATGTTCTCTGCCACATCATTAAAATTCCTGTTCAACAAAGGTCATCACTGACACCTATGTTGTTCACTGAGATGACCTGTGGAGGCCTACAGGATCCCTGACCAGCTCTCCCAATTAACTGAATGGCTCTCTCTCTCTCACTCCACTATACTAGAGCCACACTGGTCCTCTAAAAGTCCCCGGAACATACCAAGCTGTCACCTACTCCATGTTCCTCTTGTTCAGTTTTCTCTACCTAAAATACTTGTCCCTTTTCCTTTCCCCAATCTTCCAGGGCTCAGTTTAAATATGTTCTAAGAGAGTCTTCACTGATCAATCACCACATTAAAGGAGTTACTGCCTTCTCATGGCATCTTAATCATTTCACTTATAATACTTATAATACTTATCATCTTTACTCCCTTGTTTATTCTCTTAGTCACCATTGTATCCTCATCACCAAGTAATTATTAGCACTAATTTCTCAAGATTTTTGCGCAAATCAATAGATATACAACCGCTCAATTAAGAGCTATGTGTCTTTATCTTGTGAGAAAAAAGTGATAGTTTGGGGAAAATGGCAAAATTTAATAGATCTCATTTCTTTACAACCTGTAGAGACCTCAACTAATTGTAAGAATGCTATGTCACTATCTGTGGAGGTCTTTAAGCAATCTACTTCATAATCTACAGAATGGGAATTGTGATATATATTGTGTACTTGTGTTTTGCTACGTAAAACACTTGCCTACTTTAGTCAGATATGAAAGACACTGTTTAAAAAGAAAAGTCTAAGACATTTTCAATGCTGTTAATTGTTATTCTTAAACTATGTAATACCATCGTCTTAGCTATTTGGCTACATTTTCCTAATCAAATATTTGACTATGTGCATTTAGAAATAGTATTGATTTTAACAGTTAATATTTGACTATGCCAACCATCCAGTTAAAAAGGAGGAAAGAAAAATGAGAACTCTCTATAGTTTGTATGAAGTGTTAAAAATATAGGCTAAAAAAAATCCAAAAGAATTCTGTTAAACTTTATCAGAAAAATACTGTGGTTTATTTTAAGTGAACTTCCCTTCACTTTTCCTCCCTATAGCTCTCAGTAGATACATGGCTTTTCAAAAGCTGTTTTAGTTCAGAGGTAAGATGGAGAGGCTGCACACCTGAAAAGAAGATGACCCAGGTACAAATGAAAGGTGGAGCACCACAGTATGAGAATAAGAATATGGCAGAGATCAAGGCCTCAGACATGGTAAAGAAAGCAGAAAAATTACAGAGGGCATAGAGACTAATGCCTCAAGATTTCAAAGATTTTGCTTTCATCATGGTCTGCAAGAGAGAAGGAAAAAAAACATTGAAGTTCAAAGCATCTCAAAATTTTTGTTGCTCATGCCTTCTAACCTTTTATTTGACTGTTAACAGGCAATACATTTTTAGGATCATGGAGAGTGCTTACTGTGTTTCTTAGCACTTAAAAAAATTGACGTTTTTTTCATAGAAAACTATTGACTTCTGCATTACTTTTTACTATCTGACACTTTCCATTTGCTAAGCTTTTTCTGTAGATAAAATAAAATCCTGGGACAGGAGTGAAGGTATACATTATCAAAGAAAAAAAGATGGTGGAGTGAACAGCGAGCTACTAGGAAAGGTTCCTTAAAGGTTAAGAGTCAATAATATGTCTCAGTCTTAGAAAGTGAAAACAAGGAGAGAGATTTGCTATCTCTCTCCTAATTTTGATCATCAAAAGTATCATATTCAGCTAATATTAGTTTGGAAAGCATGAAATTAGTGCCAGTTCTGACTACTACTATATCCCAACATAGCCAGTCCTTGCCATTTGAATTTCTTCACCTGTTCACATCCTTTCTTCTTGAAAATAGGATAAATTCTACATAAATCAAGAATAATTAAAAAGCAAAATGGTTCAGTTAGGCTATTATAAGGTAAACCTCGATGCTGTCCCTTCTTCCCCACGCTTGTGAGTAGGGAAAATTGAGCATTTAGAAATAGTATTGATTTTAAATAGATCTGGTTGGGGCGGCTCTCTTTTGCCCCTTTTTGCAAGGTTCATGAGAAATGATGGGAACTGAGGCATCTTTTTCTTGGAGTGAATACCTATGAGAACCAAAGAGGAACCATGTAAAACTAATTAAAGAAAATAATTAAGAGGATAATGAGAATACTTGGCATATCTATCTTGTGGCTCAGTTCAGCAGATAGGAGGCCAGACAGTTCTGCCCAAAATACAATGTATATGCACTTAAGTATCTTGTATTTGAGATTGCTCAGAAACTATTACCATATTGGGAAGTTGCATGAGGCGTAAGAGGTTTAGGGTTCCAATTTAAATAGGATTGATCTTCACTTCAGATCACCCCACTCATTTCGTTTTGCTGTAGCATACATATTCTCATCATTGTGCTACCCCGTTTGCCTATGTGTTTTATTTCCAAATTGGGAAAGGGAGTTGGATAATTGCTTTGTTTTTGATGCATTCTACTGGTTATTGAAGTAAATGGATAGAAAACAAACCCATTTTATTAACAAGCTAGCTATATATTTATGAGCTATTTATCCTTTGATACATAGTGCAAAAGCTTCCATTGTTAGGGATTTTTAGTCATAATTTAAGTCCTTATAATTTGGTTAGTGCTCTGGAGTCTATTTTGTGAACTTAATTATTACAACTTTTGTGTATGCTTAAGAGTTATATTTCTCAGAATCCCCTTTTCAGTATGGCTCTAGGTTATAGTTAACCAAGAATACAACTTAGCATGATTTGAAAACTGAAATTAAAGTAGAGACCAGTACTCTCAAGAAGTTACAGACATCAGACATGGTGTCAGTAGGTTCCATCTTCTAACTTGTCTTCCCAACCAACAAATAGAGGTCTTGAGTTAATTACCAAGGGTTTGATAGAACTTTGTAGAGAGAAAAAGATAATGACTTATCTCCTTAGTGTTACCACTTTGACAGCCAGATATGCATTCTTTCTGGGATTTTCCTAGAAGCTCTGATCTGTCCACCCAGACTAGTGCTTCAAATGTTATGGTTAGTGATTCTCTTGGGTCCTTTGACATCTTCCTTTCACAGAACTTAACTTTTTCAGTTCCACTTATATTTGTGTACATTGTAATTCCTGTATAAAACTACCTGCTTGCACTATATTTTTCATGGCTCTGGTTTCCTGAGTGAGCCATAATTTGTAGAAATAGATTTTTGATTTTTATGTGTCCATTTCAAGCCTGTGATTCTGGAATGTTTTTTTTTTTTTTTTTTTAATCTAATTAGAGTTAAAGACATTAATAGCCCCTTTGCCAGTGGTAAGTAGAACATTGGAAGTCCGTGGCATTTAGTACAAAACAGTTACTAATATTATCACTTTTAATCTTTTGGAGTCAAATGCATATAGGAAGCTAAGCTTTGGATGACCACACAGCTGCTGCCATGGGAATTATAATGGAAATAAAAAGCATAAAGACTGCAGGGTTGGTTTCCTATAAGTGTACTGGGAAGCTTGAAGAAATAAAAATGATAAACTCGGTGCTTTACGTTTCCAGCTAAAGACTAGAGTAAGCAACTAGCAAAGTCCTGTTTCTTCTAAAAGAAACCCTTATCTCCTGTATTCACAGATTTAATATTTATGAAAACCAAACCTAAATCTGTTCTTGTGGGTGGCTAAATTACACTGTAAATTAAAATTACAGCCTTGCAGAGTCTCAAATTTAGGTTATTGATCAGGAAACAATAACATCCAGAATATGAGATTTGGGGATATAAAAGCAGATTTCAGTAAAGTTTGACACTTCAAATTCTGAAAAATCTTCTCTGCTAGTGTTTCCTTGGAAGAGAAGGGTAGCCCACTCTTGCCTAAATAACTTGTAATGACCACTTTTATGTAAATAAGTGAATTTTTGGTAGGTAGAGTAGGCTGAAAAATGTCCTCCATTGATATCAGGTCCTAATCCTGGTTCCTGTGAATGTTACCTTATTTGAGAAAAAAGGTCTTTGCAGATGTGATTAAGTTAAAATGCTACGATGAGGACATAATCCAGGATTATATGGGTGTGCCCAAATGCTGTTATATCGCAAATGTCCTTATAAAAGAGAGGTACAGTGATATACGATACTAAATGGAAAGAGAAGAGAATGCAATGTGAAGAGAGAGGCAGGGACTGGAATGGTGCAGCCACAAGCCAAAGAATGCCAGCTTTCACCAGAAGCTGGAAGCAAGGAATGAATTTTCTTTGAGAATCTCCAGAAGAAGCAGGACATGTTGATTTTGGCCATGACCTGATTTTGTAGTTCTGGCCTCCAGAACTGTGAGAAATAGATTTCTGTTGCTTTAATTCACCAAGATTATAGTAAATTTTTTCTACAGCAGCTTTAGGAAACTAATAGAATAGGAAATGCTTCACTTCCACAAGACCTACTTTCAGCACCCCTGTGGCTTCTAGACCTTTGAGCAAACTAAAATTCTGCTAGGCTTCAGGAGATTGAGTATACAATGTCATAAGTAAGAGTTATCTTATGTATGAAAATAATTGTAAGACTTTTATAGTTGAAATGGAATATTTATGAGAACGTATCTTAAAAATGTTGGATTGAGTAGCAGGCTATAATGTTGGAGTGGACTCAATTTATTTATATGAGGATACTTAAGCACAAATTCTGGATTCAGTTAATTAACTTGAGAAATTTGTAGTGGATTTAATAGTTTCCTGGATTGGTCCAATTTCTGGGAAATTGGACATGAAGGTGAACTATGTTAAATTAAGTTGAGGTGTCAGGATTTTCTTGATGTATGGTAGAGAAAAACATACTAAAGTTTAGAGAAACTGAATGCTAGGATGTATTTATTATATACGACCTGCTCTGCTCTTCAATTCTCTTGCATGCCCTCCAGGAAGGCACAGAGGCTTTGATAAATGCGTTAGTAAGAGGAGCACAAGCATCCTTGAAGAACTCTGTGGTGACTCTTACCTGTAGGTCAGCAACGACAGTGGAGAAAATTGCCCCTAAAATGGGCACTCTAAATTCAGTGAGGGGTCTATGGCCATGCCACCCTGAACAAGCCCAATCTCGTCTGATCTTGGAAGCTAAGCAGAGTGAAGCCTGGTTAGTACTTGGATGGGAGACCACCTAGGAAGAACAGATGCTGTAGGCATTAAACAGGTGCTGTAGGAGTATAAAATAAAAAAAAAATAAATATGGGATTGTAAGCTGACAAGTTCCTTGCAAACTGTGAAGTCAACTGAGGGTTGCCTCATCTAAAAACAAACAAACAAACAAATAAATAAAAAATAAATAAATTCAGTGAGGGTAATGAGATCCCCGAGTGGTAGAAACCAAGTGGTAACAGTTGGCCTACAGTTAAACAATAGGCGTGGTTACTGCATCCCCAGCAGGGCCAATAAAGATAATCAGAATGGTTTAATCTTCAGGAATCTTTGGCTTTGACTAATTGATTCTGGTGTCTCTACTACTGAAATACATGGGCAGCCTACCTTAGCCTTTTATTTGATTTGTTTTAGTAGGAGAATACTA
>NW_006443138.1:20482852-20512299 GCF_000325575.1 Pteropus alecto | reverse complement strand
AGGGAAGGAGGGAGGAAGAAAGGAAGAAAAAAAGGAAGAAAGGAAGGAAAGACATAAAATAGAGTTAAGACCCTTAACCAGTAGCCAGACTTGAACTTGTAGAGATTCAGCACTACTTGAAATCTTTTTTTCTTTCCTTGCATCATCTTCTCATATAATAAAATATTAGTTGTAATGGTTAACTCTAAATTCCAGTGTGTAAGTATAGGTTACCAAAGCGGGAGGAGTATGAGCCCACTTAGCGAACTAAAACTTCTTATCTATTGCATGGGAAAAATACATGCAAGGATAATATTGAATGTCAACTGAAATTGAAAAAAATTATGAGCTCTACTTGGATAGGAACTAACACTGAAGATGGATAAAAAGACACAAGATTTCTTTTTTAAGAAGATGGTTACTATATTTTTGGTTTTATGAGGTATAATTGCACTATTTTAGTGGAGCCATGATTTGCTATTGTTTTTACCTAGAGTTAAGTATGATTAAACATTTTTTATATAAATATCAAATTGATAAGTCATTACTGCTCCTGTCTAGGGACAGAAAGTTATTTTCTGTAATTCCATTTCCTTATTGGTTTCAGGTTAGAGTTGACCAAGAGAGGAATTTGTATGATATTGGAAAATGGAAATATAGTAGAAGCCGTTGCTCTCATAAGTTTCTAGCTTTCAGAAAAATATACAGATGCCTAGCATTCTCTAACTTCCAAATCAACTTCCTCAGTACCAATCTAGTCAAACAACAGTGGCCTCAAGCCCTAGAGTACATTTCCTATAGACACAACAAATTTCAAAGTGGGTCCGTTTCAGCAGCCGGTAAAAAATGGTTGCAGACATTTTCCTGCAAGCTTCGAGTTGCCCAATCAAGTCAATGTGTAGACTGTGATGGAGAGTGACTTTCTTTGTTTCTCAAATTCCTATCTCCGAGACCATTAGTCTCCAGTGGTAATTTCCCCTTTCCCCATAATAATTTTAACTCTCTTTTCTTGACTGAATATTGACTGTATAATTAGTGTTTTAATAATTTTTAATGATATTAGATTTATTATTTATTCTGTTTTGCTATGAAGTAGTTTCCATATGAACTATCATTATCATGTACTCATGTAATCCAATGGGTAATAAAGCTGTGCCCTAAAAGAGGTCACCAACCAAAAAGGTGCTTGTCAGCAAGTAGAAAAATGTATTGTTAACATAAATTATATCTATATTTTTATAGATTATGATTTTCTTAGTGACATTCTGAAAATATCAGCTACATTATTAGCAATTGATTGATATTTGGAAATTCACTAGTAAGCCTTTTACTACCTTTACAAATGCTATAATTTCAGATATTTTTTCTAGTCATGTGAAAGGTATATTAGTTTGAAGGTAAAATTTCTACTTCTAAGGTTGTGAATTATGATCAAATTCAATAGTAGATTTTATTTACTCATAAGTTCTATTTCTAATTCTTTTGAATGTTTGAAAATTACCATCTGAATATTCAATAGAAGTCACTAAAAAAATAAATAACTGTGTCTGCAGTAAACAAACAAGTAAATCAATACAATTTGTAAATATATTAAAAATTGCCATACCGTAGTCTTTTCTAAATGACCTAAAGTTATTGTTTTGCTTTCCTTTTAGAAAGCAGGGTATCTTAGTTCCCTTGATCTTAGATAAGAAAACTCTGCTTATCTTTGATATTTTTATAATACTGGCCATATTGTGTTTAATGTTGTGCTTTTCAAAAACTAGCTTGAAGAGTAATATCTACTGCAAAGGTCATGACTTTAGAAGATGCATAAAGTAAAGTGATAGGCACAAAACAGTAGGTAATAAAGTGTCATACAAGTCAATGAACAACAAGGTCAATTGCTTCATATCTACTATGGTTCAACACAGCTGGAGTGAAAAAAATCATAATGCTTGACTGGCATTGTGCGGCAGTGTATTGTGGAATAACAAGAGAGCTGAAATCATCAGTTTACAAAAACTGTTAATCTGACTAGGAAAACAGGAAGAAAAGGCAAGTTGTCAAAGGAAAGATCAGGAAATCTACTTGAGGAATACAAAAGAATGTAGCCCACACTCTTTTAAACCAGCGGTCCCCAAACTTTTTGAACCAGTAACCGGTGCTCCAATGAGAATCTAATGCCTGATGATCTGAGGTGGAACTGAGGCGGTGATGCTAGTGCTGGGGAGCAGCTACAGAAACAGATGAAGCTTTGCTCACTCACCTACTGACGTGTGGCCTGGTTCCTAACAGGCCGTGGACCAGTACCACGACCCAGGGGGTTGAGAACCCCTGCTTTAAACAACAGACTCGAAATATTAAAGTTGCTGTTAAGTTCTAATTTAAACTGATATTGAACTTCCTTTGAAGTCATCAGTTTTTGCTTTCTGCCGTTGTCAATCCTGTGAGCAATAATAGGACTTTTATATATTGATAATCTGAACACAAATTTTATTTGAGAAATGGGCATAAAAACTTTAACTAGTAAATGCTATGATTATACCAGTATTTCTTACAGCTTATATCTCAGGACAAACCTCAAATAGCAAGAGTTTTTAATGTGCTGTATTTTTTCTTTTCACTGTAAAACAGGTTGCACCAACACATGCAATTATAAATACATAAATTAAGGTAAACTTTAGGAAAAAGAATTTGTGAGATATGGAGATTGTTATGTGGTATTGTAAAAAATAGCTTCAACATTGAGGAAGAGATTAAGCTGTTAATTAAGATGTTGCCCTTCCCTTTCCTAAAGTTTCCAAAGCATTTAAGGGTACTATAAACTTTGGCTTTTAACCATGAGTTTAGACCTGTTGGTGGGAGAAGCAAAGTGCCCATTGACATCAGAGAGAGGTTTACTTGCACTGACAGCTGAAATGAAGTGCCCTGAGAATGCTTTTTTCTAAACAAAAATACTCATAAGGTGCATGTATTTTTCAAGTAGTCAAAGCTACTCTGTACTCACAAGCAGTGCTCTTTGTACGTGTCTGGGGCTGCAAAATCAATTATAGGAACATTAAAATGGAGTGGCACTCAGCTAATGATGCATAATGTCGGAGGTGTAGCTCTTTGCTTTTGTCTTCTTTGCACATTTGATTTTTGAAGTGAAAAATCAATTAAGGTGACTAGCAAAACACATCATGGACATTCTGAAGAAATCTTTTTTCTTCTCTCTAATGTGTTTTAGAGAGCTTCCCAATCATTACTTAAGTCATATTCAGTAAGCCTCTCATATTAATTGTCTCCTTTTCACCTTTATGGATGAGGTGATTGACTTTCATTTAGTAAAATCCATTTGTTGGTTTCAGAGACATCCAGAGCATACCGTGTGGGTGAGCATCTGTTTAGGATCTCCTCTGAAAAGTGATGCTCGAATATTCAATAAAACAGAGGAGTTGTCAAAACACATTTCTAAAGTTTATACCCATAGGTTGGGACTGGATTTTTCATCCATCTTTGAAGGAATTAGAAACATTAGATTATGTTTTCCTATTTTTAAGTATTATGTGGAAAGACAAAACAAAACACCGATCCTAGTAGAGTTGGCAAATAACCATTCCCCACTCTCCCCCCACAAAAAAATAATTATGGTAACCATTTATTTAGGAGAAGGTAGGGTGACAATCAGGCAGAAAATAAATGAAATGGTAACTACAGACAGTCTCTAACTAACAATGGTTAGATATGATTTTTTCTACTTTACCATGGTGTGAAAAGATGTGAATTCAATAGAAACAGTGTTTGGAATTTTTTGAATTTTCATCTTTTTCCAAACTAGCAATAGCAATTTCGTCTTTTTCTTGTGTTGCTAGGTGGCAGCTCCCAGTCAACCATGTGATCCTGAAGGTGAACAACAGAGACTCTTAAAGTCTACTGTGTTGCCAGCGTTTTTTGGATACTGTGGTTTTTGTAGCTTATGTGTACAAAATACATAAGTTTTCAACTTATGATAGTTTCAACTTGCAGTGGGAAATAACCCTACTGTAAGTTGAGGAATTCTGTATTTCTATTTATTTTCATGGAAAAGTTTTAGCAATTATATCTTAAATCTTGTTTTAATACTTATCAAGTTAGTGTTCAGTAACAAAAGTAAGGGAATAAAATCAGTTATGGATAGAATAAATGAAAAGTCTTTAATCAGCTCTTTACATTGTGACCAATGTATTAGCTATAGTGCATCTCCTAGTAGTATGCATAAATAATAAAACATAATCAAATATCAAGCTCATTTTCCATTTATATTCATCATTCCTACTTTTATTCTATTTCTTCTGAGCCAAACATAATTAGGTTCCAGTCCTGCAGTTTTAGTCTAATTTTCATGACTTATATAAATAGTGGCAATTTGTAGGATATGAGTTGTGTTTTAATTTCAACTGGATCACTCCAAATATAGGTAGTTTTCAGTCTCTCTTCCCCTTCTTATTTATCACCATTATGTAAATGACTGATTTTACTACAAGATAATGCTTTCAGTGGTTTTCTAGCAAATAAGATGTTTCAACTTTTACCTATAAATGATTCTTTCTCTTTGTCCTACAATTGATTTTGTTTGCCATGAAAGTATTTACGGTATCAGGGCTGTGGAGAGAGTAGAGGGAGGAAATAGGAAAATGATTTATAAAACTTCATAGTTTAGATTTCTGTCAGAGACATGCTGCATGAAAGAAAGTTGCCAAAGCTAGGGGTGGTCTAGTTTACTTAGTAGGGCAAAACTGAAACCAATAAAAAATTTTCTTTAAAAACTGATTTATTTTTTCTTTTTGGTGTTATAATAATCTACTGTGCATGGTCTCTAGAAAGCATTTTAGATGCAGTAAGTTAGAAAAGGTTTTGTGTCCACTGGGAAATAATTACCTCAATAGAAAACAGTTACATCTTCTTTTCACTGCTGGAATGGAGAGTATCAGACAAACTTTGTTGTTCTCATTCTGTCTTGCAACACAAGCTAGATTTCCGACAAGCTGTCAGGCTGCCCAAAGGTTTCTATACCTTTCTTGCCTGTAGGCGATGCTTGCCCCAGTGTGATTTGGAATGAGAAATATATCTAAAAACAGGATAGAGAGAATCAGGGAATGAGATAATTAAGGTTTTTCTGATCATCTAATCCTTGCTGAGGGAAGAGATCAGCTATTTATCAGGACTCGTTTGAAATGCATTGCATTGTGAATCATAACATGTGAAAAGGAAGGTTCTTATCTGGTTGTGCTATTTATAAATTTGGTCCCTGAAATTTTGGAAAAGACGCATAAAAGGTGCTGCTAAATGATTTGGTGAAATACAACCTTCAAGATTTTTTTTTAAGAATAATATATCTCTGAATAATTTTGATCTATTGAACAAATTTTTGATGTTTTGTATTTTGTAGCTTTTTTTTTGTCCTTTCTATAAAAATAACCTAAGAAAACTCTGAATATTTTTTAACTTTTTAAAGTTTAAACTTCCTTTAGTAGGTAAATGTTTCTTTTTATCCACTTCTTTAAAGGTTTTTGTTACCATAACTATGACTTGACCTTAACTGGAAAAAGAATATGTATATAATAAACGTGTAGATATTCTGTAGTGATCACTACTGTAAAGGATGAATATCCGAGCAGAGAGGGAAAAATGTTATATCATATGCTGTTGAGAAATGGCATTTGGGGTATTTCAGGACTGATTTAGGTGAGGGTTTTGAGGCACCTCAATAAACCATGTGTACTTCGAAGGGCTTCAAAGTGAAAAGCGTGGAGTAGTACTTTGTGGGTCTCTGAAACTGATCTCACTCTAGCCTTATCTTTTTGTGAGGCCTGCAGTCTCCAGTTAAGCTACAAACAGAAGTGTCCCGTTTCTTGTTTTTAAAGACTCAAACAATAGCTTCAGAAGTAATTAAAAAAAAATAAGTGTTCTCTTTAACTCGTTGAGTCAGTAAAAAGCCTAAACATTCTCTTTTTTAAGTCCTAGAGTTGTGATCTTTATTTACTTCATTCACTGTACAGTTTTGGGTTGTATTATCTACTGTGTGAGGAAGGCTGAATGTTTGATACCAGTTTCTCACCTGCTGCAGCTCATTCATTCCTGTTCTTACTTTAGGAACTTTGCACTTGCGATCGACTGTTCCTCAGAATTTTTTTTTTTTTTTTTGGTAAATAGGCACATGCATGAGCATAGGTTTTCAAATACTAAAATTAAGTCTTGTTCTTTTAGAGTCATATCAAGTAGACTAAAACTGAAAATGTAAGTCGTGTACTCTACTAATTTGTGTATTTTATGAAAATGTTATCTTGACATGTACATTTGTGTACTTTAACAAAAGAGCACTTTTTTTTTAGGTGGCAGCACTATAAAGGCTGAAATACTGTTTTTCACATATTCATTATCATTCATTGTTCTTATAGACAAACTTATCAAATAATAATCAATGTCCTCATCCCTCATTTCATTTTGGCTTGGCAAACTTGTCTTATGGTCTCTCTTGCAAGGAGAATCACTTTGAACCTGACATATTTGGAGAAACTTGTCACTTAAGGAAGGTCCCACGATTTAAGACTCAAGATAAACATAAGTGCTGTTGCCCACATTTCCAGAGGCTTTTTACTTTTCATTGTGGTTTTCACAAACATGATTTTCTAATAGTAGGCCATGTAGATACTTGAGGGAATCTGCCTAAGGATTAATTGTTATGTTAAGTTGAAGTTAACATAGAAATTAAAAAAAAAAAAACACGAACGTTTCAATGTTTTAGTGTCTTTTAAGGCCCAAAACCTTTATCTGTACCTAATTGGAAAATAAAATGAGTACGAATGTTTGTATTTGTTCCACATTGGAATTAAAAAGCCTCTCCAAAACATAAAGAGCCAAAGAGTTAATGCAAATAAAAATTGTCTTAAATATACATCCTTCTCAAGTCCACATGGAACATTTTCCAGGATAGACCACATATAAGGACACAAAACAAATATCAATAAATTTAAGAAATTGAAATCATATCAACCGTCTTCTCTGATCGCAGTGGTATGAAACTAGAAATCAACTACAAGAAAAAAAACGGAAAATACACAAACACATCGGGGCTAAATAACATGCTACTAAACTATGAATAGGTTAACAATTAGATCAAGGAAGAAATCAAAAGATATCTAGAGACAAATGATTATATTCCATGATCAAGCTGAATTTATTCCTTTATACCAGGTTGGTACAATATCCACAAATCAATTAATGTGATACACCACATTAACAAATCGAAAAATAAAAACCAAATGATCATATTAATAAATGCAGGAAAGGCGTTTGACAAAATCCAGCATCCATGATAAAGACTCTCAGCAAAGTGGGGATAGAGGGAACATACCTCAACATAATAAAGGCCATATATGACAGACCTACAGCTAACATCATACTCAATGGGGAAAGGCTAAAAGCGTTTTCCTTAAGTTCAGGAACAAGACAAGGATGCCCACATTCACCACTCCTCTTCAACATTGTATTGGAAGTCTTAGCCGCAGCAATCAGACAAATAGAAATAAAAGGTATCAAATGGGAAAGGAAGAAGTAAAACTGTCATTATTTGCAGATGACATAATACTATATAGAGAGAATCCTAAAGATTCTACCAAAAAACTGTTAGAACTGATCAATGAATTCAGTAAAGTAGCAGGATACAATATTCAGAAGTCAGTGGCATTTTTACATACCAATGTTGAACTTTCGGAAAGAGAAATTAAGAAAACAATCCCATTGACAACTGCATCAAAAACAATAAAATACCTGGGAATCTAATTCACCAAGAAAGTAAAAGATCTTTTTTTCAGAAAATTATAAGTCGTTGAAAAAAGAAATTGAAAAAGATACAAATAAATGGAAGCGTATACCATGACCATGGGTAGGAAGAATCAATATTGTTAAAATGGCTGTACTACCCAAAGCAATCTATAGATTCAATGCAATTCCTATCAAAATGCCAATGGCATTATTCAGAGAGCTAGAACAAATAATCCTAAAATTTATATGGAACTATAAAATACCCCGAACAGCCATGGCAATCTTGAGAAAGAAGAACAAAGTTGGAGGTATCACACTGCCTGATATCAAGCTATCCTATAAGGCTATAGTAGTCAAAAAAGCATGATACCGGCGTAAAAACAGATACATCGATCAATGGAACAGAATAGAGAGCCCGGAAATTAATCCACATTTATACACTCACTTAATATATGACAAAAGAGGCAAAAATATACAATGGGGGTAAAGATGGTCTCTTTCATAAATGGTATTGTGAAAACTGGACAGATGCATGTGAAGAAAAAAAAAAACTGGACAACCTTCTTACACCATGTACAAGAATAGACTCAAAATAAATTAAATGCTTAAATGTACGACCTGAAACCATAAAACTAGAAGAAAACATAGGCAGTAATCTCTTGGATATTGCTGCTAGTAATTTCTTTTTCAGACATATCTCCTTGGGCAAGGGAAACTAAAGAAAAAAAATAAACAAATGAGACTACCTTAAACTAAAAAGTTTTTGCACAGCACAGGAAATCATAAACAAAATGAAAAGACAATCGACTGAATGGGAGAACATATTTGCTTATGATACATCTGATAAGGGGTTAATCTCCAAAATATATAAAGAACTCATACAACTCAACAACAACAAAAAACAATCCAATTAAAAAATGGGCGGAAGACCTGAATAGATGTTTCTTCAAAGAGGAAATACAGATGGCCAATAGACATGTGAAAAGATACTCAAGGTCACCAATCTTCAGAGAAATGCAAATTAAAACCACAATGAGATATCACCCTCACACCTGTCAGAATGGCTATTATCAATAAATCAAAGAAAAACAAGCGTTGGAGAGGATGTGGAGAAAAGAGAACTCCCATACATTGTTGGTGGGATTGCAAATTGGTACAGCCACTATGGAAAACAGTATGGTGGTTTCTCAAAAAATGAAAAATGGGTATATGTTTTAAACCAGCAATTGCACTTGGTATTTTTATCTGGAAAAAAAAAAAAAACCTAAAACAATAATTTGTAAAGATCTATGCACCCATATGTCCATGGCAGCACAATTTACAATAGCCAAAATATGGAAGCAACCTAAATGCCCATCAATAGACGATTGGATAAAATTTATCATTCATATATACAATGGAATATTACTTAGGCATTAAAAAAAATGAAGTCTACCATTTGCTATGACATGGATGAACCTAGAGATTATTATGCTGAGTGAAATAAGTCAGACAGAGAAAGATAAATACCATACGATTTTACTTACATGAAGAATCTAAGGTTCAAAAAGAACAAAATAATCAAAAACAGACTCACAAAAATAGAGGACAATCTGGCGATGGCCAGAGGGCAGGAGGTTTGAGGGTTGGAAGAAAGGGGTGAAAGGATAAAGAAGTACAAATTAGAAGTTGATAGATGGTCATGGGGATGGGGAGCACAGCATAGGGAATGCAGTCAGCAGTAATGTAATGGCTAGGAGAGAAAGGGCAATCAGTGGGATCATTTTATAAACTATATAAATGTCTAACCAATGTACTGTATACTTGAAACTAATAATAAAACATTTTTTAAAAAAATTTTCTTTAAGCTTTGCTGAATATGTAAACCATTTTTGATGAGGAATATTGGATATAAATATAATAAAGTTTGCAACATAAACTAAACTACAATAAGAGGTCTTTCGTCTATAATGATAGGTAGAACTATATACTTTTTAATTTGTAATGACAAATTAAGATATAGCAGCAATACCAATATTTAAACATCTTTTCCTTGTAATAAAAAAGACAGCAAATTATTTTTTGAATATAAAAAAACTGAAGCTTTTACTCACAAATATACGTGACTCCAGATATTACGTACATGTTTAAAAAACAAAACAAAACAACAAAAATCATTATAGTCAATGCCAAAAATAAATGACGACTTAGTGCCGATGAATAAAACAACCTAAAGACTATCTGTACTTTTAAAGAACCTCAAAATCTTATAACTTATTAAATTTTTCTATAGTCGAAAACAACCTTTATAAAACTCCTAAAGCTAAATCCAGTGATGTCAGATTCCTGGTAAGAATTTCCTGAGTTGACAACCAATTATTCTGCTCTTTGGATTCCACTATTTGAATAATTTTTAAATAACCAAATTATAAAGTATTTAAATGTTTTATTTTCTTTTGAAAAAATTCAGTTTAGTGCATAAGAACCAATTTTTTTTTTTTTTTTAAATTCCTGTTCTCATAGATGATAACTAGGAGTCATGATGATGGACATGACCATTGGCAGATTCCTAATTTTGTTAATGAAGATGCTGGATTTGTTTCTTCATAATTGAATGTTGATAACTTTCAGCTTATTTCTAAATAAGATTTTAGTTAGTGGCTTGTGATTAGATTTGAATCTTCGTTTGACCTCTTATATGAGAGATTAGAATAAGTCTGATAACTTCTCTTAATCCTCATTTGCCTCATCTATTGTGTAGAAGAAAAAATAGCACTAATCTTATGGGTTTGTTGTGAGAATTAAATGTTAAATATCCATTAAATTATTTCATTTCTTCATTCATATTTTTTATTAAATTATTGAAGTGACATTGGTTAATAAAATCAAATATGTTTCAACTATACAATTCAACCTGTCTGCGTGTGTGCGTGTGTGTGTGTGTGTGTGTGTGTGTATTGCATCGTGTGTTCACTACCCAAGGTTATTTCTTTTGGTCACCAAATATTGGACCTTTTTACCTCTATCCACCTCCTCTCTCTCACTTCCCTCTGGTAACCATATTTTTAATTGTTTTCAAAATTCTCTTTTCTGTGCTGTCTCTCTTACACCTAAAGCTACCATTTTATTTCCCTTAATTTTTCAGTGCATAACATCTTGAAAGAGTTTCTATATTTTTAATTAAATAATTTGCTGGGGTGACATTGGTTAATAAAATTACATAGGTTTCAACTGTATGATTCAATAATACTTCATCTGTATGTTGAATTGTGTGTTTACCACTCAATGTCAAATTTTCTTCTCTCACCATATATTTGACGCCTTTTATCCTTATCTGTCTTCCTCCCTCCTTTCCTCTGGTAAGCACTAATCTGTTGTCCATGCCCATGAGTCTGTTGGTCGTCTTCTTTTGTTGCTTTTAGTTTTATATCCCACACATGAGTGAAATCATATGGTTCTCAATTTTTTCTGTCTGATTTATTTAGCTTAGCATGATAATGTCAAGATCCATCCATGTTGTCACAAATGGCAGTATTCCATCTTTCTTATGGCTGAGTAATATTCCGTTTTATATAGGTACCGCATCTTCCTTATTCAGTCATCTATTGAAGGGCACTTTGTTTTTTTCCATGTCTTGGTCACAGTAAATCATGCTTCTATGCACTTTGGGGTGTATATATATCTTTGCAGATAAATGTTTTCCAATTTTGGGGGTAGATACTCAGAAGAAGGATTGCTGGGTCATATGGTAATTCTATTCTTAATTTTTTTGAGGAAGCTCCATATTTTCCAATCTACCAATTTACATCTCCACCAGCAGTGTATGAGGGTTTCCTTTTCTTCACAACTTTCCAACACTTGTTACTGCTTGTCCTGTTGATAATAACCATTCTAACAGGTGTCATGTAGTATATCATTGTGGTTTTGATTTGCATTTCCCTAATAGCTAGTGAAGTGATGTACCACATAAACAAAATAAGGAGTAAAAATCACATGATCACATAAATAAATGCAGAAAAAGCCTTTGACAAGATGCAGCATCCATTTATGATTAAAACAATAAAATGGGTATAGAAGGAAAGTACTTCAATATAATAAAGGCCATATATGATGAACCCTCAGCTAATATCATAATTAATGCCAGAAAACTAAAAACCTTCCCTTTAAGATCAGGAACAAGGCAAGGCTGTCCGCTACCCCTATCCCACTCTTATCCAATATGGTGTTGGAAGTCTGAGCTTGAGCAATCAGGCAAGAGAAAGAAATAAAAGACATCCAAATTAGAAATCAAGTCAAATTGTCACTTTTTGTTTGTAGTTGACATAATTATCTATTTAGATAGCCCTAAAGGCTCCACTAAAAATCTATTAGAAACAATAAATATGTACAGTAAAGTTTCAGGATACAAAATCAACGTACAAAATTCCATAGTGTTCCTATACACTAACAATGAATTATCAGAAAAAAATGAAAAAAAAATCCTTTTGCGATTGCAAGAAAAAGAACAAAATATCTAGGAATAAACTTAACGAGGCATGAGAAGGACCTACACACTGCAAACTTTAGGACATTATGAAAAGAAATTGAAGAAGACACAAAGAAATGGAAAGATATTTTGTGTTCATGAATTGGAAGAATCAACATAGTTAAAATGACCTTATTACATAAAACGTATACAGATTTATTGCAATCCGCATCAAAATCCCAATGGCATTTTTTAAAGAAATGGAACAAAAATTATCATATTTGTATGGATTCACAAAAGACCCCGAAGAGCCAAAGCAATCCTGAGAAAAAAAGAACAAGGCTGGAAGGAGCACTCTGCCTGAGTTCGAATTATACTACAAAGCGACAATAATCAAAACAGCATGTTATTGTGAAAAAACCAGACACACAGACCGATGGAACAGAATTCAGAGCTCAGAAATAACCCCCATATATATGAGCAAATAATTTTTGACAAAGGAGCTAAAAACCATACAATGGAGAAAAGAAATCCTCTTCAATAAATGGTGCTAAGAAAATTAGAAAGCCACATGCAAAAGAATGAAACTAGACTGCTATCTGTAACCATACACCAAAATTAACTCAAAATGGATCAGAAATGTAAACATAAGACCTGAAACACTAAATTATATAGAAAAAAACATAGCTAATAAACTCATGGACCATTTACTTAGAGAGGATTTTATGAATTTGACCTCAAAGGCAGGGGAAGTAAAAGCAACAATAAATGAATGATGCTATATCAAACTAAAAAGCTTCTGCATGGCATAAGAAATTATCAAGAAGACAAAGAGGCAACCAACTGAATGAGAGAAGACATTTGCAAACAACTGTGATAAGGGGCTAATATCCAAAATATACAAAGAACTCATACAACTCAACAACAAAAAACAATCCAATTAAAAATTGGGCAGAGGACCTGAACAGACACTTCTCCCAAGAAAACATACAAATGACCAATAGACATGACAAGGTGCTCAACTTCATTAGCTATTGGGGAAACAGATTCTACATTTAAAGCCCTTTTCATATAGTGTTTATTCACAAACTCTCACTTTTCATCTCTTCTTCAGCCTAGTGTCTGACTCCATCACTGAAATCAAGTTTTCTCATAGATCCCCAACCTTGTAAGGTGTTATTTTAATCTTCATGCCTCTTGACTTGTCTGCCCTGTAGGTAATTTTACCATCCACAACTTTTTCAAAGGCCTGTTGTGATTTCTATGGCATTGTACTCTCTTCTACCTTCCCCTACTTTAAAAAGCAGCATGACTCAGTGATTTAAGAGAACAGATCCTAGAACTGTCTTGAAATCTTAGTTCCAGTACTTATTAACTGTATGATTCTAAGGAAGTTGCTTAGAGTCTCTCTGCTTCTTATTCTGTGCAATGAAACTAATAACAGTATCACCCTCTTGATATTTTGGCAGGATAAAATGAGTTAAGACATGCAAAATCTTCAGAACAGTGACTGTCGTTATCTTTTCTTATACAATGTAATCTCAATTATTTATGTATTAAAAGAAAATAAAATATCAACAATAAAATTTATCACTAATTTGTTGAGTATTTTTAATTTTTTCATTCTATATTTTATTTTCTACAATGAAGATATATTACAATAAAATAAGAAAATACTGCATTTTAAACAAATTGTTAAAGTAATCAAATGTAAGTTTTTTGAAATAAATTTATTTATTTAAATTAGTTTCAAGCATACAGTACATTGGACCTAGAGGTTATTATGCTGAGTGAGATAAGTCAGAGAAAGATAGATACCATATGATTTCACTTATATGTGGTATCTAAAGAACAAAAAGAACAAACTAATAGAAAACTCACAAATATAGAGGACAATTTGGTGACAGAGGGGAAGGGGGTCGGGAGGCTGGGAGAATGGGGTGGTGAAGGGTTAAAGAAGTCCAAATTAGTAGTTGATAGTTGAGCACGGGGAGCATGGAAGAGGGAATGCAGTTAACATTAATATGATGGCTAAATGGAAGGCCTGGGGAGGGAGGGAGCAATTAGGGGGATTGTTTTATGAACATTATAGATGTCTAATCAAATGTAAGTTTTAAAGTGGAACTACTACTTTTTTAGCATTGTACTTCATTACTTATAACTTTCTTATAGAGAAGAGCATATAAAAATCCATATTTAACAAAAACTATGTTCTTCTAAAAGAATATATTTGGAAACATTGAAAAAAATTGATCATTAAAACAAAACCTCCTAGTTTTTCATTGTCAAAATAATAGCACCGAGTGTTGGCAGTGTCTCAGATTGCTATGGCAGAGTCTGAGGGAGGAGATTTTAGTTAAGTGAATCAGAGATTCTTATTTTCATCTGCGTATGCGAGGGGTTGCAAATGAAAACCCCTGAAATTATATTTAAAATATTATATTACAGTACCTACTTCTATCTCTCGTCAGAGTCTCAAAACATTGTGATATTCAAAAATTCCAAAGTGTAAAACTGTTGGATGCCTATTTTCAGGCTAACTCTTATCTAAATTCCATAAATGATAAGTTATATCTTCCGAAAATAATCAGGATACCAAATATCTTAATTTTATTTTTTTAAAAGGGGAGGCGTTATCAGATTATCATTATTTTTATTTTGTATATTTATTTACTTTCCAAATTTTCTGTGAACCATAGAAGTGTTATCTTTCAGATGAGGAAAAAAAATTATTTAACTGAATATACAATGCAATATTTAATAGTATATTTCAATTTTTATACACCTTTCTCTCTTCTCTCTCTTCCCATTTCAAATGAAAGAAACTTGGTGAAATTCTAAAACTTAAAAAAGATAAATAAGGTGCAAACACTGATGAATTGATTGTATCTTCCCTCTCCTACTATCTCCAGGCAGAAATAACTTCCTTTTTGCGCTGCCTTCATCCTATAGTTTAGAGGCGTATGCTGCCTCTTGACAAACCTCAGGTCTCATTGTGCTTCCTAGTTAGGAATCTGAGCTCTGGAGCCAGGATACCTGGAATTTATTACCCGGTCCACCACTGTTTAGCTCATTGTTTCAGTTTCTTTATCTGTAAAATGGGAATAATAGTAATACCTGCCTAATATAGCTATGGTTATTAGCAGAATAAATGTAAGTAAGTGCTCAAAGCAGGATCAGTGCCTGGACATTGTAAAAACTCAATGAATATTCTTCTTGTCTTCCTCCTTTTATCCTGCTTCTAATCTTTACTTTTCCATTTTATCTTCTCCTCTTTCCCATAAAAATGCACTTATTTTCCTATAGCATAAGTAAAGAAATAGAGATATCTTTTCAGGTAGACTCTGGATAAATACACATCATAGAAAAAGAGATAATTTGACCAAAAAAAGTAAAGATGAAAATAAAACACATGTTTGTTTGAATGACCCAACTATTGAATCAGTCTGAGAAAAGAAATATCTCCAAATGTTACTTGCATGTTTGAATGACCCAACTATTGAATCAGTCTGAGAAAAGAAATATCTCCAAATGTTACAGAATTCCATTATGAATTTTGTAGAATGTTATTATGTCATTAAATATACATCTTTAGATTTTTCTTTTGACACATGCAGATGAAGAAGCTCCTGGTGTGATTGCATTTATGGAAAAGTTGATGGCTGGGTGTTAAAATGTGAAAAGTGACAGTGATTCTTCAAGGAGAAAAAAAGCCTTCAGAATACTGATGAGAGAAGACAGTGTGAATATAGACTTGTAAGTATAGCTTTTATTTTCCTATCTTATCTTTGACAAAAGCATCACATCCTGAAAATGGTAACTACAAAGGATAAGGAAAGGTCAAATTGTGTGTTTCTTTGACATACTAGTACATACAAATAATGGACTTTTTCTACAGCTTCTCATTTTGCATTTGTTTTGAAAAAATATCATGCACAAGTCATGAATATTCTGATTTTTAGTACATACCAATGTATGATTTTTGTAAATGGTAACAGGTGCAGATTTTTGCTTGAGCAATCACACTGCTGTGATTGGAAACAGTATGCATATAAGAGAGGGGAAGAGGTGATATGGTTTTATAAATGTGTAGAGAGTGGATCTTTATAATTTATTCACAATTTACATGTAAATTGCAATGACACTGTAAATTTGGTGTCTAAAATTTAAAAAGAGACATGAAAATTTTAAATTGTCAGGTGCTTTTATTCAAATTCTGGAGGAAGTATCCACATGCATACCAGAGAATGTCTATTTCAATAGTTTTGCACTTAGCAAATGAGGCTAGATGTATGACATGTAAGGATTTTGATACTTTGAATGCTAGTTTTACTCTGATGGAACCCAGACAGACTTGCATCTAGTCAGTACTTATAGGCAAGACCTACAAGGAAAAGCAATGAGAAACATATCAGACCGGTTGGAGGACCTGTTAGAGATGCACCTAGCAGGTAGGAGGTGCCTGGCAAATAGAGAGGTACTCCCTTAATATTTTGGCATAGAATTTCCGGTTCAATTTATTTCCAGATATGATTATTCCTGAGGATGATATTTTGTTATTTAATGCTTATTTATTTTATCCAAGGAATTAGATTTTATGGTTTTATTATAGTTACAAGGCAAACTTTTGCAATTGCAAATTCTGTTATACTTGAAATTATACTTTCCCTCTAACAATACTAATAACTGTATCTATTAAGTGCTATAAACATATAAACAACTGTTATCTGCATTATCACTAACCCTAATAAAAACTCTTTAATATATGTATTATTTAACACCCATCTTAGTACTATTTTACATGAGTGTTTCCTGTATGATTACTTTATGACATAATGTCATGTGGCATATTTCTGTTTTAGTATTTCTTATTTGAAATAAAGTACAAGTACCTTATGAAAAAGTTACATTTGGGAGTTTAATTAATCAAAAATAATAATTAATGTATGTACCAAATATTATTCAGCAGATAAACTGAATAATGAAACAGAACTCTCAGATAACTCAGACTGTAAAATCTTTTTTCATGTCGGCAGAAATCATTGCCTTTTACTTTGTTTGCATATCAGCCTATATGTCCTTGGGAAGTACTTGCTTCTATGTTTAGGGTACAACATTCATAAGTCTAGGATTTCAGTGAAATATTTCATTGCTCTCCCAACCCATATTGGACTCATCATTAGGCAGAGGAGTGTAGTGCTTTTTAAGATTTGTCTAGAAAAAAACTGCTTAATTTTTTTAATGTGACTTGGCATTCTCGTTCAGATTCACGTCTGAGTCAACTGCCATCTTTTCTCTCCGTCGTTGCTGCCACTCATTTCCCATTAGCTCAGACTCCTGTCCCCTTAATTCCTGCCTTTCTAGAAACCATGGACCACATTTCCGAGTAGTTACTGCCTGGGCCTACTCTCTACTTTAAGCACGAAGCTTCTCTGAATGTTCAGACTCAAAACAATGAGCCGAGAGTGGCAAAATATATTCTTTTTATTGACAGTTGCTTCTTTCCCACATGATCATATTAAGTTAGATTTCCTGCTTTGTCATTAGCAAGTATCATTTAAGTATCTTTCTTACAACTTCTGTTCCTCCAAAAATCCAGACTGTTTTTTCTGATATATTTCATTAGAAAAGTCATGATATCTTTGAATTTTTAGTTTTTCTGTGGTATTATATTATTATCTTTATTTTACAGATAAGGTAAATGGTTCAGAGAGGTTCTCATCTGAAAAAAAAATGTAGTAATAAATTATCAAACCCGTTGGACTGTTGAGAAGATTAAATTAATTAATATATTTAAAGTGCTCTATAAGAATTCAATAAATCTTAGCTATTGTTATTATTTTTATGTTCATTATTAAAGACCTGGGTGAACCAGATCATAAATGGGAGTGTTGGTATAAGCGGGTTCGTTTCCATCATAATTTCCTTTTGGTGGAAACTACATTTTTTTTTGAAATGTACTATCTGATGATACAAAATTTTCAGGGAGATGGAATAAGATGGACTGTAGAGCAACTATCCTCAACATATTTTAATTTATTTTAACACATTATCTCCACAACATTAAAAATAAAATAAAGAAACACAAAATGTGTTGGAATAAAATCAGTACCTAACATTTCAGCTGTTTAATAATCCCAGGGTAGATTGCTACTGATAAAATGTTTTATTTGAAATCAGGTCTTCATTAGTTGTCTTCCTTTCGTTTCTGTAGTCGGATTCAGTTACTAGAATGAATACGTGTTTAAACTTAGACCTGCCATTGCCTCTTACTAGCTTTGATTTTAGACAAGTTTTTTTTATCTCGTTTAATTTTGTCAAATGGAAAGTGATGACCATTAAAGTAGATCAGTATTAATCGAGTACTTGGTAAGTGTGTTCTAAGCCCTTCACGTGGATTAGCTCAGATAATTCTCTTGACAACCCTACAGAGGTGAGGTCTCAGTCCTAGGTACACATTAGAATCATAAGGAGTTCTTATTAAATTAGAAAAAAATAAGAACCTTAGGATGGAGTTGAGGGATGGTGGCATGATATTTTTTAAGTTTTCAAGGTGAATCCAGTGTGTAGCTCTGGTTAAGAAACATCAGAATAGAACTAAGGACTGTTATTATCCCATTTTTAGAGTCAGTCCACCTTCCTTGGCTTATTCACTTTACATCTTCAAAGTTAGCAGATCTTTCTCACATTGCATCACTTTGTCAGTGACTTCTGCCTCTCACTTTCACTTGTAAGAATTCCTCAGCTACTCCATTATAATCTCTCTGTTTTAAGGTCAGCTGGATAGCAAACTTAATTCCTCTTTGTATTGTGACATAACATATTCATAAGTTTTTGGGGTTAGGATGTAAACATTTGAGGGAAAACATCATTTTCCCTGCCACCATCTTGTCTTTTTTTCATGGTTCCTTCTCTTCTCCAAGCATCTTAATGTTATTGTGCTTAGGGCTTAGTTGTCTTCTCTCTCCTATCTTCTTTCATTCTTTTGGCACTCTCACCTTTAAAAATTTGAATGTCATTTACACAACAGAGAGTCTCAAATTTCTATTTCTAGCCCCAACTTTTTTTCTATCTTGTAAACTAGAGTATTCTTATACTTGACATCTCTATTAGCCATCAGCAGATATTCCTAACTCAGTGTATTTCAAATGGAAATTTTGATGTGCACTCTCACCACACCTCGCCAAGTTGGCTTCAATTCAGAACCCTCCCCATCTCACGTGATGGCAGTCCCATCGTTTCTGTTTGCTTAAGCCAAATAACTTAGTAACATCTCTGACTCTTGTCTTTCTCTCACACTCCATCCCCAGTCCATCAAGAAATTCTGTTGGCTAGATCTTCAAAATGCAAGCATATTCTGCAGAACATCTCTTTTTTAATATTTTTAGTAAAACAAGCACCTCTGGATTTTTATGTCGAACTTTGAGGAATGTATATATCTCTCCGAAAAAATGCTCTTCAAATGAAATTTATGTGAGAAAAATTATATCGACATCCCCAAAACCCAACAATAAAATGTTTAACATTTTAACAGCATATGTTAACAAATATTTTAACCCAATATTTTAAATTAACATTTTAACAAAATGATGTATGGGGAAAATTTTGAATACATTTCAAATACAATTTATAAAATGTCAAAATGACGGGTAGACATTTAAAAGAGCTTCAACAAAGGAAATGACCTCTCAGATTTTTCTAGTCTTAACCATAAAATGTTTAACATTTTAACAGCATATGTTAACAAATATTTTAACACAACATTTTAAATTAACATTTTAACAAAATGATGTATGGGGAAAATTTTGAATACATTTCAAATACAATTTATAAAATGTCAAAATGACGGGTAGACATTTAAAAGAGCTTCAGCAAAGGAAATGATCTCTCAGATTTTTCTTGTCTTAACCAGTGAAATTACTAACAAAATGAATCTTAGTCAATATCCATATTAATTGTTTGGTGATCATAAAGACTTTTGCACCCTGACTTATTACCTGTGTACAGGATTTTTATTACGTTTTAGATACCATGTTTTAGTAACACATTATAGTTTTAATAATTTAAACTATTGAAAAAGAGCATTTTGAAGTAGCAACTATGACTTTCAGGAGTGGGTTATTCATATTATAAAGGCATTGCTTGTATATACAGAATCTGACCACTTTTTAACACCTCCACTGCTACTGCCCTGGTATGAGCTGCCATTATTTCTCATCGGGTTTACTGTGGATAGCTTCTCAATAGGTCTTATTATGTTTGCTCCATCACCCCTGCATACCAGTCTTTTCTCAAGTCCTTCCTCTGATCAATTCCTGGCAGTGGCTCCTCACACTAGTAAAAGCCAAAGTCTCTATAATGGCATATGAAGTCCTACATTATTTACCTTAACCCCGTACTTGCCATTCTGGCCTCTTCTACTTTTTTCTTTAAAAAAAAATTAATTAAAAAACTTTCAATTACAATTAGAATACAATATTATATTAATTTCAGGTGTACAGCATAATGACTAGAAATTTATATATCTTAGAAAGTGTTCACCCAAATAATTTCAGTACCCACTTGGCACCATTCATTACAATATTATTGACTATATTCCCTATGCTGTACTGTATACCCTGTGACTGTTATTTTAATTTTTTTTTTTATTTTTTAACCACAGTTAACATACAATATTATATTAGTTTTAGATGTATAGCATAGTGATTAGATATCTATATAACCTACCATGTGATCGCTCCTATAAATCTAGACACCATACATAATTATTATATTATTGATTATATTCCATATGCTACATTTTACATCCTCATGCCTATTTTGTAACTACCAATTTGTTCTTCTTAATCTCTTCCCCCTTTTACCTGTCCCCCAACCATCTGGCAACCATCAAAATGTTCTTTGTATCTCTGGGCTTGTTTCTGTGTCATTTATTTATTTATTTGTTCTTCGGATTCCACATATAAGTGAAATTATATGGCATTTATCTTTCTCTGTCTGACTTACTCCACTCAGCACAATACCCACTGGGTCCATCCATGTTGTTGTACATGGCAAAATTTCATTCTTTTTTATGGCTGAGTGTTTTACTGCAAGCACGTGCACGCGCACACACACACACACACACACACGCCACACTACCTCTTCTTTATCCATTCATCCACTGATAGACACTCAAGTTGCCTCCATATCTTGGCTACTGTAAATAATGCTGCAGTGAACATAAGGATGCACATGTTTCTTCGAAGTTGTGTTTTGAGTCTCTTTGGGTAAATAACCAGAAGTGAGATTACTGGGTCCTCTTTGTCTCTTGTTATAGCCTTTGTTTTAAAGTCTGCATTGTTTGGGATAAATATTGCTACCTCAGCTTTTTTATGTTAGTTTGGTTCCATTTTCATGAAATGTCTTTTTCCATCTCTTTACTTTCAATCTGTGTGCGTCTTTTGATTTAAAGTGAGCTTCTTATAGGCAGCATATGTAAGGGTTTTGTTTATTTATTTATTCAGCTACCTTCAGTCTTTTGATGAGGGCATTTAATCCATTTAACATTTCTTGTAATCCTAGTTTGGTGGTGATGAACTCCTTTAGTTTTTCTTGTCTGGGAAGCTCTTTATCTGTCTTTCAATTCTAAATGATGGCTTTGCTGGGTAGAGTAATTTTGGTGGCAGGTCCCTTCTTTTTATCACTGAATATTTTGTGCAGCCTCCCAATTTTTAACTACCACATGTGGGTGTAGGACCAGCCCATTCCATGTCTCCTCACTCCTACCAGTCTTCTTCTGCATGCCCTTTGATATAAAATTTCTGTTCAGTTAGACTTGAGGTGATTCTCAGTGATGGCTGTTCCATAGTTTAGTTCAAATTTTGATGTAGTAGTGAGAGGAGGCAAGTACAGTGTTTATCTACGTCTTGATGTGGGCCTCTTTGGGTTCATCTTGTCTGGAACTCACTGTGCTTACATATCTATTTCCTTCACCAGGTTAAAGAAGTTTTTCATCATTATTTCTTTAAAGATTTTCAATTCCTTGCTCTCTCTTCCTATGATGCAAATGTTGGTATGCTCGATGTTGTTCCAGAAGCTCTTTAAACTATCCTTATTTTTTTGGATCCTTTTTCCTTGTTGCTCTTCTGATTGCATGTTTTCTACTACCTTGTCTTCCAAATTGCTGATTTAATCCTCTGTTTCATCTAATCTACTATTGGTTTCCTCTAACGTATTTTTTATTTCAGTTTCTGTATTCTTCATTTCTGACTGGTTTCATTTTACGTGTTCTATCTCCATTTTTACGTTTTCTATCTCCTTGCTGAAGTTCTCCCTGAGATCGTTGAGCATCCTTATAACCAGTGTTTTGAATTTTGCATCTTGTAGATTGCTTGTCTCCATTTTGTTTGGTTCTTTTCCTGGAGCTTTGCTCTGTTCTTTCATTTGGGACATGTTTCTTTCTCTCCCCATTTTGGCTGCCTCCTTGTGTTTGTTTCTGGGAGCAAACTGCCCCTCCAGCCTTCGCTTTGAAGCAAGATTATTTATTTCCTCCCCATATATCCTTAGCACCTAGCACTGAAGATCAGAGCGAGGGAATTTGTTGATGAGTCAGTCTAGGTGCGGAACCTTTAAGAGGATGCTTATAACTCTAGCAGACTTCTATCTCTTTCAACCATAATCCCCACTGCTTTCACATCCTGAAGGTATGAGGACTTCTCTTCCTGGCACTGGATCTCTGGGCTCTGGGCTGGGAAGCCTTGTGAGGGGCTGGAACTCCTCGGTTTTCAGGGGGGACCTCTGCAGCCAAGATATCCCTCCCAATTTTTAACTACCACATGTGGGTGTAGGACCAGCCCATTCCATGTCTCCTCACTCCTACCAGTCTTCTTCTGCATGCCCTTTGATATAAAATTTCTGTTCAGTTAGACTTGAGGTGATTCTCAGTGATGGCTGTTCCATAGTTTAGTTCAAATTTTGATGTAGTAGTGAGAGGAGGCAAGTACAGTGTTTATCTACTTCTCCATCTTGGACTTCTTCCACTTTTTTCCTCTGGATAACTCTATTATAACCACAAAGTGCTCCTTCCTAATTCTCAAGCACTCTGTACACTCTATACTTTAGGCCTTTGCCATCCTGTTCCCTGAGCCTAGAATGCTTTTGCTCATGACACCCTTTTGGTTATCACTCACTCTTGTTTTTTCCTCAAATCTCACCCTCACCATGAGGCTTACCATAATTCGCCATAACTATTTAATATTACAACTTGCTTTCTCTAGTATTCCTTACTCCTCATCTTCTTTAACCTGCTTTCTTTTCTTTTTCTTTCTTGTGGTATTTAACATTCTCTGCCATGCTATATAATTCACTTGTTATATTTATTGTTTACTGTTTGCTTCCCATTAGCTATCAGATCAGCTCCCTGAGGGCAGAGATTTTTTGTTCATTGAGGAATATTAAGTACCTATAACAGTACTTGACACATATCTATAATCAATAAATAACTGTTGAATAATGATTGAGTTAATAGATGACCTTTCCCAAATTTCACAGTATTAATGTAGCTATGTTTCAACACAATCAGTCTGCTGACTTCTGAGCCTGTACACTTAATGTTTCTCTCTTTCTCTCCATAGGTATAGATAGATAGATAGATAGATAGATAGATAGATAGATAGACCATAGATACATAGATACATAGATACATAGATAGCTTTTCAAAAATTTATTATTCATTTAATTTTCAAAATGCGGTAATAAAAATTATCAAACATTTTTAGAATGGAATGAGAAACCCTTTTACTGTGGGAAGCTGTTTCAGCGTCAAAATAACCATTTTGGAGATTAAGTTATTTAATTTATAAATGACTTAAAACATGCTTTAAATATAGTAGGTGTTCAAAAGGGAAGGTATTAATACTTATAAAACATGAATAACAATAGTCAATTAGGTTGTTTTAAGGGTTAAGCTCTGTAATCTATGTAGACATTACAGAATTTTTATCTCTCTTCCAGTTCTCTGCAGCCCCTACTTTCAAGTTCAATATACTGAAGTTTATACATATCACAATTTTTATTTACTGTTTACTATAAGAACATAGAGTAAAAACATTATAGTTTCATGTTGGAAAGTGAGTAAATTGTAGTTAAAATTACATGGGTTTCAGAGTCAATAAAAATCTCAGTTTTTCACTTATTAACTTCAGTTCTTTTATTAGAAAAACCAAGGATAATATTAGCACTGCTAACAAGATTAAAAATTATATACATATAGATAGATATGTATAGATATAGATATACATATAGATAGATATATTATGGGCATAATATATCTATCTATATGTATATAATATATCTATCTATATGTATATAATTCTTCAAAACTCAAATTTCCTGCACTTGAGTATGTGGAGAATATGTCCATATTTTCAATCATTGCTTTTACTCTATTCTGAGAAACCTTAAACATTATTTTTATCTTAAAGTAAGCATAGGTATACTTTGGAATAAAAATGAAAATTAGCATGCATTTTTAAGAAAAAGTACTGGAGGTTTTGCATTCTCTGAAGCTATTTGAATTGTTTCCAGTCCTCCCTTGGAACAAATTTCACCCTCTTCTCATGTTAGTAGTAATTCAGGGGGGAAATTTTGCTAAAGACTAACCATTGAGAAGCATTTTACTCAATGTCTGGCATGTAATAAGTGTTCAATCTTTTTTAGTTCCCCAAGCCCACTTGTAAAGCTTGAAAAAATATTAAAATTGATCTCTTTTATTGACTAATCTTCCTTTTTTCTTCCTCACCACATGCACAGTAGAAGCAATCCTGTTCTAGAAAGTTTTAAGAGTTAATGAAATAGTGAGACTACAGAACAATTCCATTGTTGATCTCTTCTTAGTGGTCCTATTTCTTTCTATTCATTCGATGGAATATCTACTGTTTGCTACTCTCTCCTTACCTCTTGGAACTCACTGTTTATCCTTTATGCTTAACTGCTATTGCATTATCTCCTCCTTCTCTTATTTCATGTCTCTTACATGCCAACTTTTGCCTTCCTTTTGTTTTTCTTCTCTTGCCTTCTTTTTTCTGGGATGACTATTCTGAATACATGAAGATTGAACTGTTGCAAAAAGGGAGAATGTTAGTATTCATTTCTAAATAATTCAGTTTAGTTGATATTTGTATAGAAGTGAAATATGGAAAAAAATTAAACACATTGCACATTACTGTTCATGGAAAATTTTTCCTTAAACCAATTTTAAGTGAAGAATCATTTCTCAAAGTTATATGACAGGAAAGTAATGTTTATCTCTTCAAAAATTTTGTGTATGAACTGTAGGTCCAAAAAGGGGCATTTTGGGAGAAATTATTTTGAAAACATTGCTGTCAGCAATAGTAAATGATGGACAGAAAGTTCTCTCAACAAAACCATTAACTAGGAACTGAAAAGGCCTATTCCAGTGAAGCAGAGAGGATTTTGACTTTTTTTTTTAAATAAACTAAGGTGGCTCTAAATTCTAAAAGAAAACATAGAAGTTAAAGAAATGCTAACCTAAGGATTGCATGAAAAATACAAATTATTGTTTTTATACAACTAAAATTTAGGAAGATCATTTTCATCTTCCTACTCAAATTGCTTTGAGAAAGTCCCTGGAATTAAACATGTTTAGATTCACTCTTTTCTCTTATGTGTTTAAGTTTAGAGTATGATAGAACACTCTAAATATATAAAGAGAATAAGCTTTGAGATATAAGAGATTAAAAGAAAAAAAATCTTTTAAAGCTTAAATGAGTCCCTACATATTTGTGTTCTCAATCAATATTTGTTGAATCAATCAGTGAATAATGAGAATGCCCTCATTAAGGAACCAGTCGCCCTGCAATATACTATTTTAGGAACCGTGAATTATTTTAAGAATATTGTATTTATAATAATAATATTACATCAAATTATTGTCCAAAAATGTACATATATTTAGGAAGATTTCAATGTGGGTATATTATTCAAAGTGCCTTCTTCAGAGTGTAATGATGGTAAGTGTAAGGACAAAATGAAAGATTTGTAGGTATTATAGGTTTGTGAATATTATTGATTGTTAGAGAGAGTCTGTTTCATTTATTATGCTACAGATATTTATGGAATGCCTACTCTGTTCCAGATGCTATGTTGATGGTTAAGATATAAAGTTAAAAACACAAGAACTCTGTCTGAAAGAACTCCAGGTGTGGAGAATAGACCATGTACACAGACAATTAAGTCTATAGTAATATATGTGATGATAGAAGTACACATATAAAATTACCTAGTTTTAGAGAAAGGTATGCTAAATCTCTCTGAGAGATTTTGTCACAATTTCACAGGGAAAGCATATTAGGTTTAAACCTTGAAAGATGATTAGGAGTTGTCGGGTAGAGAGAAACTCACATTCAAATAACAGGGAAAAGCGAGCAATTCAAAATGCCTATGCCTTAGATTAAAAGAGGTTAAATTGCATAGTTGGGTAGGAGTCATGAATTATTAAAAAATATTTAAAATTTAAAGCTGGGATAAATAACTTTATTTTTTTAAAATATAGCTAGAGTATCCAGTAAGTTAAAGGCAGCAATACACATCTACAAAATGACAGGTACTCACATAGCCCATAATAACAGTTTGTTATACTCTCTTTTTCTTATTCAAAATTATGCTTTATGTAGAAGAAATATATGTACTACCAAAATATAAATACTGTGGTTAAATGTAGAAGTATAAGTAAGGAAAGGTACTTTACGTATTAGTTAAGTGAAATATAGGAAGTATAGATTACTTTAGAAATTACATTTAAAAAGCATTGCGGTGTTTTTTAAATTATTTTTTCTACACTAAGTATCCTTTGATTAATGTATGTGTCTTTTCATTATTTCCACTAGCATTTTTTTCCCACTAGGCATTGTATAGTAGTGAGATTAATTTTAAGTATTATACTCAAACTTCCATATTCAATAAGAGTTTATCTTTGGGAGTCTATTTACTTTAAAATGCTGCCATTTCTAAATTATTTTGTGGATTTCTTTTTTTGGAGAGGGAATTACCATAAAAGCAGGTTATGAGCTATGTAACCAAATTAGTTTTTATTACTTGAAATTTCTTTCTGACCCAGACTCATCATCAAATTTATTTCTAACGCTTGCCTCCAGATAACTCTGAGATGTTTTCAAAGTTAAATTGGCTCTCACGGGACAGATTTTTTTTTTTACCATTATGGATATTTAAATACATGTGCTATAGGAGAAGTTACACAAATATTTTTAGTAGTAACATCTCTGTTAGAATAAATAAGTAGCATCCTTAAATTAATACTTCAAAAGGAAAAACCCACATATAAATGTCCAAGAATTGGCATGTTTATTAAAATTAATCAATCACATTTCTTTGCCACCATACTCAGCATGGAAAAAAGGAAGCATTCAATTCAGTAATATTTTTTTCAAACATTTTGCCTGAATTGAAGAGAAATATATCTATTATGACATTGCTTTACTATAAAAAGTTACATCCTGACGTGTGTTAAAAATTGTGCTTGATTTTTATAAAATATAATAATTGTTAATTAATAAAATATTAAATTTAATAATGTACCAGATTTGTCCATTTTAAATTTTGAAGTCACATCTTACAATTAGCATATTACTAAGTGACATTCAGCCAAACTATTTGGTTTCTCTGGGACCATTAGTGAAAATTATTTTCATTAATTAAGTTATGTTTGCTAAGTTGGTTGTTATCATGTCAAATTCCTCACGTTTCTACAATGATAGAATGAAAGTTCTGATGTAATATGAAAAATCAAATCACTCTTACAGTTTTATCACAAGGTTAATTTGATTTTATAGCAAAGATCACTTCCGTTGATAAAAGCCAAAAGGCACAGTCTTCCAATGACAGGTTGACATGATAATTACAATTGCTTTTTTGTTAAATAAATATTAAATTTCAGAATTCATTCACTTCAGTTCTTATTAAAAGGAATATACATCTTTGAAATTCTCCTTTCAAAACAAGCATATTAAAAGGATCATGGAAAAGCCACAAATGTGTCTAATCAAATGGAAAGTATGATAATAAAGTCAACAGGAAATTTTATCACAAGAATTTAAGGAAAATCTCATATGTGTCATTGATATTTGCTGATGTATGATACATAATTGGAATATACAATGGAAGAACCTATTTTATTTTAAAAATATTTTAACAGACTAAAGCGAGGTAGTAATGCATGTCAGCAGAGTAAACTATTCTGTAGAAAGAACAGATTCAAAGATAAAAGTTGAGCTAAAGTTAAATAGAGTATGTAAATGACACTAAAAAACCAGATATCTAAACATGGCGGCGTGAGAGACATTCCCAGATCTCTCCCCTTGAAACAACAATAAGCTGAACACCTAAAACTCATCAGAAATCACCCAAACTGCACTCCAGCATGTCTTAGCATGGGATCTGTGCATGAGAGTTACCACAGGTCAGAACCCCAGTTGTTGGGGGTGTGGACTGGGAGAAACAAAGAAGCTGCCTCTTGCAGCTGGAGCTCCCTGTAGGAGGGGCAGATGGAAGAAGGAGCAGCCAGCTCCCTGAACAGCCCTGCCTGAGAGTACTGTGAGCTCCACACAGCTGGCGGCAGTGCCCAATCATCAGGATAGAAGGCAGAGAAACAGGGATGGCAGAAAAGCGAGGACGGCAGAAAACAACAGTCGATTTTTACCAGCTGTGGTTGCAAAACTGAGGCTGAGCTGCAGCCTACAACCCCCAACCCAGAGGGCCCCTCCCCCCATACCCTTCGAGATGGAACGCCTTGGAGCCCCAGGGGAATCTGAGCAAATGCTACCGAAATTGTCACTAACACTGACAGGAACTGAGACTGAGGGTAGTGAGCATGATTAAACATCTATAAGGAAAAAAAAGACATTATTAACACTTTATATAAAGCAGAGATCCAAGAGGCTTAGATGCCACCTACGGGAAACTAAAGGAAAAACACCTTATTTGCAACAGGCTAGGGCCATTATATAATAAATCTTCTTTCTGGAATAAATGAAAAGCAGAACACACTTCCATTAATGCCCAGGCAGAGAAATAGTCCATTAAACACCATGAACAATCAAGGTGACAAGTCATCAAAGAAAGAAAGAGAAAAATCTCCAGAAAATAAGCTTACAGACATAGAAATATGTGACTTAAATTACAGAGAATTCAAGATGATACTTCTGAAGAAACTCAGTGAGATCCGAAACATATCATATCA
>NW_006443138.1:20464574-20479952 GCF_000325575.1 Pteropus alecto | reverse complement strand
AAGCGATTAATGTGATACCCCACATAAACAAATTAAAAAATAAGGATCATATGATCATATCAATAGATGCAGAAAAAGCCTTAGACAAGATACAGCATCCATTTATGATCAAAACACTTCACAAAATCAGTATAGAAGGAAAGTACCTTAACATAACAAAGGCCATATATGACAAACCCTCAGCCAACATTATACTTAATGGTGAAAAACTAAACACCTTCCCTCTAAGATCAGGAACAAGGCAAGGCTGTCCACTATCACCACTGTTATTCAATATAATATTGGAGGTCCTAGCAACTGCCATCAGACAAGAGAAAGATATAAAAAGCATCCAAATAGGAAACAAAGAAGTTAAACTGTCACTATTTGTGGATGACATGATTCTCTATATAGAAAACCCTAAAGACACCACAAGAACACTACTAGAAACAATAAGCAAATATAGTAAAGTTTCTGGATATAAAATCAATGCTCAAAAATTCATAGCGTTCCTATACTCTAATAACAAATTGTCAGAAAAAGAAGTGTAAAAATAATTCCTTTTGCAATTGCATCAAAAAATTTTCTCCAGTCATTTGGAAGGTATGTTGAAATATAGACCCCCAGGCCCTTCTTCAGATTGAGGTAGGTTAGAATCTGCAAATGGAGGAAAAGAATCTGCATTTCTAGGGCTCCCACAAATAATCCTATTGGGGAAACAGGTTTCCCAGATAATTTTTCTGGGAAGTGTCAGTTTTTCTCTCAGATTGAAATGGTTAATTTTAGTCACCAGTGCTTCAGCTCTACTAAGCTTTCTAAAAGTTGCCCTGTTCTTTTGGATGCAGAAAAGGTTGCATTGAAAAGGGAATTGAGTATCAGACTTTTGGATATCTAATAAACATCACTCATACCAAAAAGTGATAGCTTCCCAATATCTTGCAGACTGGTCTTTAGTTATTGGTTTGTTTTGTTTTGTTTTAATGAGAGTGACAGGCAGTGGAGAAGAAAATAAATTTCTCCTTACCTACTTTCAGGAAATAAGATGAGTGTAGCTTAGCACAGAAGGCTATCTGCTGTATTTCAATGCAGTTCTCTCAGGCTTTTACCTAGAGGAAATACTTCCACATCTGGCAGTTGACTGACTGTCAGTCATAATTTTCTGCACTGGAAATTTTTAAAAATTTCTGCTTATGTGTATATTAGTGGAAGTTGGAAGAGGATACATCTGAGACTACCAGCCTGATCCTATTTTAAACCTAATTTCTGCCTCATTGATTCTATGTGACAGATATAATTGTTTCACTTTCATTGTCTGTCCTAAAATGCCCTACTGACCAAGAGGAATTGAAAAATAAATGGTCAGAACTGTGAATATTCTATGTGTTTGTGTAAATTTTAACAAACGTAAACTAAGATGTTACTGACTGCACTTTAGAGGCCTTAGCTAAATGATTGCACTTGATAGTCACCATCCAATAGGCCGACATTTTGCACTGTTGACTTACATTTTACAAGTGTCTCTACTTACATTATTTCATTTGAAGATATTGATTAATTCTCTTTTGTTCTCTTACTGCAAGGCAGGTATAATGATACCTGGGTCTAGAGAAGTTAAATAACTTGCCCAGGTCAACAAAGTAAACAACTCCATGCATATATTTACCTGCTCAGAGAAGATTCTTCTTTGGTTTTTGAGAGTTTTTGAATCAAATACACACACACACACACACACACACACACACACTTATGTATATGTATATATATGTGTGTGTGTGTATATGTGATATATTTCAATCACACTATGTGTATATATCTATTATTGAGTTTTAAACAATGGTAAAAATCAGTCAATTTTTATGAGTATAAAATTTTACAAATTAAATAGACAGGAGTTTCTTGAAACTTGGACATATTAATTGTCAAGACTTTTGAAGTTTTAGAATGCCAGTACAAAAAAATATATATCTTGTTTCTATCTGCTGACATCTGATGCATGTCTTTCAGTATAAAGCAGATAAATGCTGGCTATATATATTGGAAACTTAATGGTAAGTCAAATTGAATACAGATTTTCACTGTATTAATATAAATAATTGTATTATTTCTTTGTCAAAATGTTACTTATGCAGGGCTGTGTGCACAGTTGTTTCTTACTTATAATGAAGATAATTTCATAAATTCTCTTTCTACAAAAAGGGATAATAACAAATAAACACTTCATGTGTTAGTGAAGGTCTTAAAACACAGGTCAAATAATAGTCAACACTGATTAGTTTCACAGAGAGAAAAAATTTATTTCTTCTTGTCCATTCTGGCCAGTTAATGGGGTGGGGCAGGGAGAAGAGGAAGGAAGGAAGGAAAAGGAAGGAATCAGCTGTGCAGCTGTGCCAGGATGACTCATATGCAATATGACCAGTCTGGGGGGTTGAAAGAGAGGGGAAGGAAAGGAAGGAAAGGAAGGAAAGGGAGGAAAGGAGGAAGGGAGGAAGGGAGGAAGGGAGGAAGGGAGGAAGGGAGGAAGGGAGGAAAGGAAAGGAAGGAAGGAAAAATGTTTGGATTTAAGAGATCTGCATTCCATTTTTAACTTTGCTATTTAACTCATTTTTCTTACTTGGCCTTGTCTTTCCTAGCTTCCTTGTACTTAAAGTAGGGGTTGAAGGTTAAGGAGAATTAGTACACTAATATTCACATTCTACTCCCCTAAGGAACTGTTAGCTTGTGACATAAACAAATTATTCTGTTGCTAAAATCAAATGATAGGGGTCTTTATCCAGTTTACAGGGGATGGGGAAAACATTAAAATTAAGATAGGATTTTTCTTATCCTATAATTTTTTTCTTAATCCTTTAGACAAGATACCTCTTAGTCTTGTTGGGAATACTAGCAGGTGATAAAGTTAATGAGCAAGTAGTAAATTGATATTAATCTGAACTATAGAAAAGAGAAAAACTAGAGAGCTCATTGCAACCTTATGCACACCATACTTTCTGGATTGTAGTAAATTCTGTGAGGAAAGCGACTATTAAAAAAAAAAAAAAAAGAATGATCAGCACCAACCTGTTTACTACAGAATAGAGAATAGTAACATAAATTGACTTATTGAGTTACTGACTTTGTATTGCATAAAAGTAATATAGCATGTTCCCTGTATCTGATTCTGCTCTTAAGGAGTCTAGAAGTTGCCATTCTGGGAATACAAGGAAGTATGGCTTAAGGGAGCAGAGAATCATGAGCACAAACCTCCATAGAAAACAGTGCCTGAGTAGGAAAACCTGAACTGTAATTGATGAATTGCTGTAGGCTTAGTGTGAAAAACTTTGAGAGTTAAATACTCAGGGTGACCTAGTCATCAGGGGGTACCTACAAGTCCCAACTATGCATCGTCTATAAGAAACCCACTTTTAATATAAAGACACATATAGATTAAAAGTAAAAAAATGGAGAAAAATATACTATGCTAACATAAATCAAAAGAAAGCAGGAATCTCAATTTCAAAGAGAGCAGATTTCAAAGCAAGGAAATTTATCAGAGATAAAGAAGGGCAATACACAATAATAAGGAGTCAATTCTTAAAATGAATGTGCCCAATAAATAAGCATCAACTTATGTGAAGAAAAAACTGATAGAATTTCAATGAGGAAATATATAAGCCCACCATTATAGTTAGGGTCTTTAACTCTCCTTAATCAGAAATGGACAGATCTAGCAGTTAGAAAACCAGCTGAACTCAAGAACACCATTAATCAATTGAATATAATTGATTTCTATAGACTATGTCATCTAACAATAGTAGGATACATGTTCTTTTCAAGCTCACATGGAACATTCACCAAGATAGGTCACATTCTGGGCCATAAAACAAATCTTAACAAATTTAAAATAAATAGAAATTATGTAGTATTTGCTCTCATACCACAATGAAATTAAACTTGAAATCAATAATGGAAAGATAATGAAAATACCAAAATATGTGAGGTTAAACCATTTACTTCTAAATAACACTTAGATTTCAAAGAAGAAATCTAAAGATACAATTTTAAATATTATGAACTAAGTGAAAATTAAAAATCAAAATTTGTGGGATGCAGTGAAAACAGTGCTTGGAGGGAAATTTACAATATTAAATGCTTATGTGAGAAAAGAAGAAAGATTTAAAGCCAACAATTTAGGCTTCTACCTAATAAAACTTTAAGAGCAAACTTAATTTGAAATAAACAAAAGAAAAATGTTGTAAGAATTAGAACAGAAATCAATAAAATTAAAAATAAGAAATCAGTATAGAAAATCATTGAAATCAAAGCCTGGCTCTTTGAAAAGATCAATAAAATTGATTAGACTCTAGCCAGGCTAAATAAAGGGAAAAAAAGAGAGAGGAGACCAATTAATATCACTATAGAGCCTATAAACATTATAAGGACAATAAAGGAATTATATGAACAACTCTATTCCCATAAATTTGATAACCTAGATGAAATGGATCAATTACTTAAAAACCATATTTTGAAAAATCACACAAGAAGAAATAAATAATTCAAATAGGCCTATATCTAGTAAATAAATCAATAATAACCTTCTGAAACATAAAGCGCAAGACTCAGATGGGTTCACTAGTGAAATTCTACCAAACATTTAAGAATAAACTGTACAAATTCTCTACAACCTTTTAGAGTATAGAAGGAAAGAAATACTTTCTTATTCTTTGAGACCATCGCACAAGAAGAAATAAATAATTCAAATAGGCCTATATCTAGTAAATAAATCAATAATAACCTTCTGAAACATAAAGCGCAAGACTCAGATGGGTTCACTAGTGAAATTCTACCAAACATTTAAGAATAAACTGTACAAATTCTCTACAACCTTTTAGAGGATAGAAGAAAAGAAATACTTTCTTATTCTTTGAGACCATCATTACCTTAATACCAAAACCAGACAAAGACATTACTAGAGAAGAAAACTACAGAATAATTTTCCAGTCAAGATAGTGGAGTAAGTAAAACTCTGTGCTGGCTTCCTCTCATTGATCACATCAAAATTACAACTAACCTGCAGAATAACCATCAATGAGAATTTTCTAAAGCCTAGCTGAACTGAACTCCTACAATTAAGTCTATATAGAAGAAGCCACATCAAGACTCCTAGGAGGGGCATAGATGCAAAATAGATGTGCCCTATACCTCTTGCTAAACAAACCCAAGCCTGGCACTAGTGACAGCTAGCCTCAATTCACAGCTTAGACCTTCCCAGCCACCTCCAAGTCCAATGCATGTAGAAGACAGCATATCACTTTGTGGCTCATGCCAGGTGTCTGAGGGCAGGGCACAGGAGGAGGCTGAACTTGGCCTGAGGTGGAGCCACTCCCAGGGGGCCCCAGGACTGGTACACATGGTAACTGCTTCAGACCGAGCCAGAACATCACCAGGCCACCTCCACAAATGACTCACTTAGAGGGCAGCATTGGCAGACACCAGAGCTTTGACAAAGCGAATTCTGATCCAAAGGGTCAGCCCCTGCACAGCTCCTCCACTGTAGTAATGGACAGTCTTCATAACCAATCAGCCTGAAGGTCAATCCCTTTTACTGACTTAAAACAGAAACCAAGGTTTAACTATAATAGGAGGGCACACATGACCTGTACAATGAACACAAACCTAGAGCACCCAGGTCAGGTAACTAGGGAGACTGTGCCTCTGGGCCACACAGTACACCTACTACATAAGGTCACTTTACTAAGACTGGGAGACATAGCAGGCCTACTAATATATAGAAGCAAACACAGGGAGGCAGCCAAAATGGGGAGAGAAAGAAACATGTCCCAAATGAAAGAACAGAACAAAGCTCCAGGAAAAGAACCAAACAAAATGGAGACAAGTAATCTACAAGATGCAAAATTCAAAACAATGGTTATAAGGATGCTCAACGATCTCAGGGAGAACTTCGACAAGGAGATAGAAAATGTAAAAATGGAGATAGAACACGTAAAATGAAACCAGTCAGAAATGAAAGATACAGTAACTGAAATGAAGAATACATTAGAAGAAAGCAATAGTAGATTAGATGAAGCAGAGGACTGAATCAGCAATTTGGAAGATGAGGTAGTAGAAAACACACAATCAGAAAAGCAACAAGAAAAAAGGATCCAAAAAAATAAGGGTAGTTTAAAGGACCTCTGGGACAATAGTTGTAGAAAATATTTGAAAATATCCAACACCCATTTATGATAAAAACTCTCCGTAAATTAGAAATAGAGGAGAACATCCTTAACTTGATAAAGGCTATTAACGAAAGCTCTATAGCTAACATACTTTATGGTGAGAAACCAGTTTTCCTCCTAGATTAGGTACAAGGCAAGGATGTCTCCTCTTACTTATCTTTTCCAACATCATATTGGAATTTCTAGCTAATTCAGTAAGACAAGAAAAGGATATAAAAGGTATACAGATTGGGAAGAAAGATATTAAACTATCTTTGTTCACAGATGATGTGATTGTGTGAAAAATATAAGAGAATCAACAGCAAAAACAAAAAAATACTTGAAGCTAATACATTGCAGGACATAAGGTTAATATACAAAAGTTGCTTTCTTATTTATCACTAATTCACAAGTGAAATTTGAAATTAAAATCAATACCTTCTTTAAATATCTTCTTGCATTTAATTGGTTGCCTAATAACACTTCTGATAATATCCAAAATATGTAAAGAACTCATACAACTCAACAACAAAAAACAAACAATTCAATTTAAAAAATGGGCAGAGGACCTTAACAGACACTTCTCTCAAGAAGACATACAAATGGCCAACAGATATATGAAAAGATGTTCAACATCACTGGCTATTAGGAAAATACAAATCAAAACCACAATGAGATACCATTTTACACCTGATAGAAGGGCTATTATCAACAAGAAAAGTAATAACAAGTGTTTGAGAGGTTGTAGAGAAAAAGGAACCCTCATACACTGCTGATGGGAATGTAAATTGATATAGCCACTATGGAAAATAGTATGGAAGTTTCTCAAAAAATTAAGAATATCTACTTGAAAATTTTGAAAACATTTATTTGTAAAGTTATATGTACCGCTATATACATTACATATTATTCATGGTGACCAAGGCATGGAAACAACCAAAGTGCCTTTCTATAGATGATTAGATAAAGAATATATGGTACATGTATACAATGGACTATTACTTAGCTATAAGAAAAGTTGAAATACTGTCATTTGTAACAACATAGGTAGATCTTGAGAATAGCATGTTAAGCAAAATAAATCAGACAGAAAAAGTCAGGAACCATATGATTTCCCTCATATGTAGTATATAAAACTGAAAACAACAAATGAACAAGACAAACAAACAAACAAAAATTCATAGACACAGGCAACGGTAGTTCCCAGAGGGAAAGAAGGATGGGGCGAGTTAGAACAATGTAAAGGGCATCAAATCTATGGTGATGGAAGGAGATTTGACTTTGGGAGGTGAATAGACAAATATACAGATAATGTATTATAGAATTGTACACTTGAAACCCATATAATTTTATTAAACAATGTCCCCATAATAAATTTAATAAAACTGAAAAAAACCCCCACAATATCATTGACATAAGCATGCTCCCAAATGAAATACTTAGGAATAAATTTGACAAAATATGTACCAACATCTCTATGAGGAAAACTACAAAACTCTAATAAATGAATCAAGAACTAAATACAGATAGATATTCCATGTTTATCATCAGGAACACTCAATATCATCAAAATGTCAGTATTTCCCAACTTTATCTGTTGATTCAATGCAATTCCAATTAAACCCTCAGCAAGTTATTTTGCAGATATTAAGACAGTGACTGTAAAGTTTATATGGAGAATTATAAAACTGAAAATAGCCAACAGAACATTGAAGGAGAAGAACAAAGTTGAAGAACTGACTTTACCTGATGTCAAAACTTACCATAAAGCTACAATAATCAACACAATATGGTATTCATGAAAGAATACACAAACAAATCAATGGAATAAAATATTGAGGCCAGAAATAGATCCACATGAATAGAGTCAACTGAATTTTGATGAGTGGTCAAAGCAAAACACGGAGCAAGGATAGTCTTTCAATAAATGGTGCTTGAACAACTGGACATTCACAAGCAAAAAAATCAATCTAGACATTAACCTTTCACCCGTCACAAAAATTAGCCTAAAATAGATCATCCAAGCTCCTTATAAGAAATAACTGTCTTAATCAGTCCAGGCTGCTATAAGAAATTATCATAGACTGGGTGGCTTTTACAACAAAATTTATTTCTCACAGTTCTGGAAGCTCAGAGGTGCAAAATAAAGACGCTGGCAGATCTGGTGTCTGAGAGTCCTCCTTCCTAATTTGCAAATTGCTATCTTCTCCTTGTATCTTCACATGGTGGAAAGCATATATATATATATTTACTTGAAACAAGTTGTAAGTAAAGATAATAATAAGAATGTTGTGAGAAGATGAAGGCTGAGGAGAAAGTAAAATACATCATTTTCTGTGTTTTTTCGAGAGGTAAAATAGACATTTTTAGACTGTCTTAATTTGAATTAAATGTTGCTGGTAAAAAGTTTAGTGGACTTTTCCAGTAATGATAAATAATTTAGAAAAACTCTGCCATTGAGTATAACTAGAAAAGCTCAAAAATTGTTAAAACAACAGAAACGTTAAAAAAAAAAATCTTTGAAGGCATGAGAAAATTAGCAGTATAGTAAAGAATTACTGTACGAAGACAAAAATCCAGTGTTGAGTCCTGTATTTCTTCTGTGGAGGTACTTGCTAATTCTAGAAAAAGCAGTGAAAAGGCTAAGAAACTGAGTTGTTAATTTAGCAACCTATTGGGCTAGGACAAAATTCAGAGACAAACATTTCCTTCTTCAGTCCCGAAGAGCTAAACTCTAGCAATGGAAGAGAAAAAGGACAAGGTAGACTCTCATGGCAACTTCACAACTTGTGGAGATGTAGCCAAACTGTGTTAAGAGGTACATTTATTAAAAGAAAAAAAAGCTGAACTGTAAAGCCTTCATCTTAACAATACAGTAACTCTACTTAGGGAAGCATAAACTAGAGTGCTATTTTTTAGGTTCTTACACTACAACCCACAATAAACATTAATTTTACATTGAGATCCAGTAGTATACACCCATAAATATTAAGTTGACATGTTTCATGAAACACAAGTTAGACTTATTATGTGTGTTATAGTCTTATCTCCATTATTTTATTTTATTTATTTTTTAATAATGAGTATGAACAACTAAATTAATTTCAGAACCTATTACTGACTTACAACACACAGATTTAAGCACTATAACAGAGAATCTCTCACTTTTGGGCATTGGAAGGGAGACATCAACAAAAAATCATTATAGAATAATGTTTAAATTAGAAACATATTTAATTACATTTATATAGAAATGAACTATATACTTTAAATATGTGCATTATAATGTACATGTTATACCTAAAATTGATTAAAATATGGCATAAAATGAGAACCAACTATAGGTTAAATAGAATTTTGATTGATAACATATATTTTCCCAACTTGTAAGTAAATGTATTTGAAAATTTCAATGAAATTGGTGAATTCTAGAAATACATAGTCAAATCTGGAACAAAAAATTTAAAAAATATTTTAACAAACCAAATGTCCCTAAATTTAAATAAAGTATTAATACTACTACTAATAATATGTGTACTTGTCCCTGATCTAGATATTATTCACATGAGGTTTTACACATATACCTTCTACCTATCTATCTATCACCTATCTATCAACTATTTATGTACCCTATCTACCTATCTGTTCCCCCTGAAAAAGATTACAAAAGAGAAAGAAAAAGAGCTGTCCAACATTTTTTATGAATCTGTAATATTACTGATACCAAAGAAGTGCAGGAAATGAACTTATAATACAGTTATAATAAAATAAATTGCTGACTAATTGCAAGTGAGCAAATTGTTAATGCAATTAACTATGTATTCAAATATTCATACATACATATTTCATGATCAAGTTAGTTTTATCCCAGAGATGATATAAAGATGTTTCAAAATAAGAAACTATCAATGTAGTACACTATATTTATGGAGTAATGGAGAAAATTAAACTATCATCTCAGTATTTGCAGGGAAATCGTTTAAGTTCAGCACTTGAGTATTATTATGAATGTTGGAAGAGAATATAATTTCCTTAACTAAGAGTCCACACACCAAAAGACTTACAGAGAACAACATTCTCAAAATATAATTGTTTGGCAACTTCTGACAGAAAGACTCACTTATATTTCCATTATTTTTCAAATTAATCTTGGTAGAGCTACCCAATGCAGTAAGAGTTAAAAAACAATATAGGACTTATAGAATGGTAAGGGAAAAATAATGGTAATTTTTGTACATAATATGATTATTAACATAAAGAAGCACCACAATTAATTGCAGAATTATTGGAAATAATTATATACTTCAGCAATGTTTTCAGATAAAGATATGAATACAAAAATTAAAGTCATTTATTAATATCATCAATAATAAGCAAAAAATAAAGGCATAATTCACAATATCCAAGAAAATAACACCAAATAGAAAATAATCAAATAAAGTTTAACAATATAATGCACAAAAATCTACATAGAATTGTTAAACTCTACTAAAGACATAAAAATATATAGATGAATGGGAAAACATAACGTAGTCATTATTAGATCACTGAATATCATAAATATGATTCTTTTCCAAAACTGAATTTATAAATTCAGTACGAGTCCTGTAAAACTTTCAGCAAAAATTTTTTGAAAATTTGATAAATATTTTTGATATAAACAGAAGAATCACGTTAATAAAAATTTGGAAAATATAAATGATAAAAATTATTTTTATGAGATGTTAAGAGAGACCAAAAATATAGATAGAAGAATTGATCAATAACTAATGGAATAAAATATAAAATTTAGAAACAAACCTATTACAATTGAGATGATATAAGGTATACATTGTATTAAATAAATCAGTTGAAAAAGGATAGATTGGTAGATATTGTTTTTATAAAAGAGCAAAAATTAAATTGAAGTTTTCATTAACATCATATTTAAAAATAAACTCCATCAGTTCTACTTCTGGGTATTTATCCGAAGAAATTGAACAATTTGAAAAGGTATTTCAAACCCCTATGTTTGTTGCAGTACTATTAGTAATAGCCAAGATATGGAAGCAACCTAGATGTCCATTGATAGACAAATGTCTAAAAGAGATGTGGTACATATGTAGAATGGAATATTACTCAGCCATAAAAAAGTGAAATCTTGCCATTTGCAACAACATGAATGGACCTAGAAGGATTATACTAAGTAAAATAAATCAGACAAAGACAAATACCATTTGATTTTATTTATATGTGGAATCTAAAACAAACAAACAAAAAACCTCACAGATACAGAGAACTGATGATCACCAGATGAGTGAAAACTGTGGCATAATAAAAAATACATTTCAAATGACTAAGAGTTCTAAGAAGAACAATGAAATTAATGAAAGAAAATACAGAATATATCTGTAACTTAGGATGATAAAACTTTTAAATAATACTTGAAGAACATTTATTAATAAAAGATTTGAATAGTTTTTAAAAACTAAGAATTTTTGGTCAATGAAGAATGTTAATTTAAAGTGGCAGACTGAGTGAACATATATTAAAGGAATGTCTGTAAATCGATAAGAAAAAATGGACAAATATTATAGATAGGAATGTCACAAAATGGGAAACTTGAATAAAAACTATGTGTTCAACCTCTGTAACAAGATAAATTTAAAAAGAAAATAAAACAGCCTAAAACATGAGAAACATCTTTACTCCTATCTGACTTGAAAAGAAAATAAATGAAAAATGACACCAGATGCTGGCATGATTATGGGAAAATAAGAACCCTCATGTCTTTCTGATGGGAGTATACTGGCACATCATTCTGAAAGCAGTCTGGCAGAACCTAATGCCAGTAATTAGTAATGATACTTTCAGATTCAGAAATCCACTGCAGGTTAACACCCAATAGTAATTTGGGCAGGTGCACCAGAAGGCAGTTTTTAGAAAATGCATCATTCTAGGTGGTTAGGAATTAGTAAGAGGTGTGACAGCATTGTCTGTTTATTTTCCTTCCCTCCCCAGCCTCCACATGGCCTCCCTGGGGGTAGAGTATACTCCCTGCACCATTGACTATGGAAGGCTCGGCAGAGATGTAATTGCTCTGCATCCATGGGAAGGAAATAAATGTATTGTAAACCACTGAGAATTCACTTGTTTATTCCAGAACATTATTGCAGTATTGATTAATACAATGAATAAATTGTGGGGTATACATAGGTTTAAGTATAATATAACAAGTATTAATAATGATTTAGATTTTTAAACTACAAACAGTGTAGTTTGTAAAATAGATTTTTGAAATGAAAGTAAGAAATTATATTTATAGCAAAGTATATATCAAATGTATGTTCCTGGCATACTTATGTAATTAGGCATATGTTATATTGATGCCCATCAGAAACTTGTTAGTGGAGATAGAGGTAAGAATGACAACATGAAGTAAAATAAGAGAGCAGCTTTGCTCAGAATGAAGGAGATAGTGTGTCGTGAATCATACCTGTGATACAAATTAAACATAAACATCAGAAATATAGAAAAAATGTTAATTATTATTGATTCTGGATCTTAAGAATATTAATTATCACTTTTTAAATAATTTAGTGTTTTAAGAGTCTTTAGTAAAGTTTACCTTTACTTTTTGTCATTCTCAAATTACATAGGAATTTAGCCTTTCTTGTTTTTATTCCACACCTTCATACATTTATTGCTTACATACATTCATAACATTACGAGTTGTTATATTATTTTCTTGCTCTTAGTATTTTGTACTTTATCTAAGGCTGCCTAACAACACAGTGTCTGGAAGCACCACTTTCTTAGAAAATTTTTTTTGTGTGTGTGGGCAAGTGCCTATTTTGGGAGTCATGGTGGAGTACACAACAAAAGTTGCAAGGAGATTTAATTGGTGTTTCAAGGTCAAAATGTTTTTGAATCGAACTGAATTGAACTGAATAGAAAGGTTTAGTAACTCACCTGAGGACACTAGGTTAGTATTTTTAAAGACTCATCACATGATCTTGCCTTCTGACACTGAGAGACCCATAGATATTTTAAATATATTTTCAGTCTCAATATAGAAACCCTTGAGGTAATAAATAACACAACATTACAGAAAATAGCACACAATCATTTCCAGCTTTATCCTCTGGTCATTTGGTTGTCTGTGAAGATTGTGTTGTGCTCTTCTATAGGTTGTTAGAGAAGATGAGAAACAAAGGATTGTAAATTGATTAGTAATATAATTGTGAAAAGTTCTATGATCCTCCATAAGTAGTTAGACCTAAAAGGCTCATTTCAGCTTTGGAAAAAAAAAAACTTAAAAATATCATAAACCTAAATTGGGTAGGGAGAAATTATATTCAAACAAGAGAGAGATTAAAAAAATAATTGAAGTTTTTAAAAAGAAAATAGCTTTCTACGTCTTTATGCCAACTCAGTTGACTTTTTTCTTTGCTATGAATATTAGAATTATATCATAAAAATAAAATTTTTCCTGTCATATGTAGAAGAAATATTAAGATAATAATGCATACCTGTTAATTATTAATGTTCTTAATTGTATTTGCTATTCAAGCAATTAAGTGTACCTAAAATATTTAAATCTAACACTTTTAATGTTACAGTCATATCAAATATAAAAACATACAATATAATAAACTGATTAAGAATAAATTTAAGGCAAATTCTATCCTCTTAAAGAAATAGAGGTCTAATTAAGTTGGTTTAATTCAGAGGTTTTTAATCTGAATGCAGAATATCCCCAAAGAGTTCTTGGATAGAATTTAGATGATCTAACAATTAGATAGGAAAAATTACAACTTTATCTTTTACTAACCTTTCATTGAAATTTAGCTCTTCTTCAGTCATGAATTTTGACAAAAACCTACCTTAGTATTTACCATATCAATAAGATATTTTTATATCTCATTGCGATTCTTACAGATAATATTGAAATATTACCACTTTAAAATTATGATAGTTATTAGACTCACCTCAAGATATTAATATTTAATCCATTAGTCAAATTCATACATTATTTTACTATATTATAATTAAAATATTTTAATACCTATTTCAATATAGTTACTTTTTATAATCTTATATATTTTATTTAATGCTTTTTCATGATTATTCTGATTTGAAGTAGGTCTTTAAGATTTACTATCAAAGAACTGAAAAACTTTTTAAGTGATATTTAACTCAGAAGTATTAATATTTGACAACTCAAATAAATATATAGAAAAATTTAATATATATTTGTTAAAGTAAAATTATATATTTTATAAATGTGTATTATATCTTTTTCTTAATATAATCATGGCTAACATTATAATCTGCATCTATGCTCACATGGTAGCTTTTAGAAAATTTCAAATAGGGTAGATAATAAATTGACCAGTGTCTGTTGTTCCAGAAAACTTGCTTGATTTTTTTTTTTTTTAACAGTTGTTCAGCACCAGATTTGGCATGTTATTGGAAATCCCTGGTTGGTAAGGCCATTGGGATGAAGATAGGCATATTTCATTTGTACCCTCCAAAAAAAATGGCAGTTCTAGAACTTCTCAATACTTACTTGTCAGGTACAAGAGGTAATTACTTGGTAGAAGTTGACAGTCTTATTTAATAAGCTGGGGCCCAGGGATATATCCCAAAGTCATTAAAATAGTTTCTAAGTGTTACCGGAGAGTGGGGATCCTGGGCATGTCGTCCAGGTTCCTGATGTCTCGAACAAAGAACTGAGCAAGACACCGAAATACAGTAGATAAGTTTTATTAGAAGGGAAAGTACACTTCCAGAAGTGGAAGTGGGCCTGAGCATGAGAAGCGTGGCTCAAAAGGCCTGGTAACAAAGCCTTTGGAGTTTTTATCCCTATTTGCTGTGGGTGATTATTTTTCTTAGAGGAGTGGCCTTCATTGGTTGACAACTAAGATTGACAGGACTCAGTGATTCATCATTTTGTTTTCTGAGCATGTTTGTTCCCAGAATTCAGTATGTTATAATGATATTAATGAACTTTGGGGCATATGCACCATATTATAATGATGGTATAATGAGGCTCAAGTGAGTTGAAGGTTGTTGGGGTCTTCATTGCACAGGTGCCAGTGAATGGCTTAAACTGGTACCTAATTCTCTGCTTACTTATTTCTTTGTGTGAGTTAAATGCCTTCTGGCTTGCTTAATTGTGGGCGGATTAGGTTAGACCCCCTCTCGGACAGGATGACCTCAG
>NW_006443138.1:20460184-20464383 GCF_000325575.1 Pteropus alecto | reverse complement strand
ACCTCAGTCACTAGACAAGGGAAAGAAGATACAAACTTATTATTTAAATCATATATCTATAATTTCTATTATTGATTTGCCTATTAAATGAGTAAAGGGAAACGGGCTTGGTTAATATATTCTTAAAAGACCTTTGGCCTAAAGTCCCCTCCCGTTTCAGCTGCTTAAGGGCCTTGTCTGGCTTAACACCATTTCTGTTGACAATGTGCTGATGACCCTTATCAATAGCTAGAGGATCTGAGTCACCAGTTTCAGAGTAATTATCAGGATTTGAGGGAGAGGGCCTTTTTCCCTAAGAAAGGAAGAAAACTTAACTAGGTTTATGAAAAAGATTAACTCTGCAAGAGATGTCTCATTTTATTTCCTGCCAAAAGATTGAGAATTTTACAAGTGATGTCCCATCTCATAAGTACTCTGTGAAATATAATCTATTTGCTAGAAAAGGATGCAAATAGGTTTTTTAAGAAACCCAACAATTTTAGTGAAATTAGGAGTTTTCATAAGAGCAATTTTTCTATTTTCCAAAAAATTAATTTGCCATTTTCTAAGGTCTCAATAAATTTCTCTATTTCTAAAGTCTCAAACAGAGGATATGTGGGGCAACATAACTGAAAGCTTCTTTGGGGATTTTCCTAATGATAATTTACTTTGAGCAGTAGCTCTGCATTCTTATTATATTAGGTTTCTTATCATGGTACTTGCACTGTAGTATACCACTATGTCTTCAGGTAACCAATGGGAACCTGGTTTCTCTCCATGATATGAGTGCTTTAGTGTTTTATTCTATACGAAAAATACCTGGGGAAAATTTTAGTGCTACATCTAGCAACAGTGAATGCTTCCTCATACTAAAAGAAGACATGTCTTTTCCTCTGCATTTTTTTTTTGCCAATATGATCAGCATTTATTTAGGGGAAAACAGCCACCAATCATTGCTCATAATAAAATAACACATACACACACACACATTTTCCTACAAACAAACAAAACACATTTTTCAGAGCTTATCATGTGCCAAGTATGATGTTAGGCCCAGTACAGACTGACAAGGGTATACTACTACTCTCAAAGTAACGAATTTTGCTTTGTTTACAATATTGTCTTGCCCCGACCCCTCTAAAAATTTGATTACTTTTAAGTTTGTATTAGTCTACAGGCTTCCTTTTATCCCCCTTTTTGGTCTACTGTCTGCATATTGTTGATTTCATAATAATGGTGCAGTTCAAGATGTATGTTAAAGAACCTGAACTGTTTAACCTATAGATTAACCATGGTCTAAATGTTTCTGATTGTGTATTCATTGTACAGTTTAATATGTACTTCTGTCCACTATTTTCCTATAAAAAGGTAGGTGGATTCAGATACTTGTTCAGACTTAGTTTCCATCTCTTGACAAGACTCAAGATAGTGCAGTGTTCTTTCATCAGGAGGTATATATTGTCTGCTTGTCTCTGTTTTTGTCAACAGTTGTAGGATAGATAGATAGTCAATGCTTAGATCCATTAATTCATGGGGATGTTTCAAAGTGATGGTATTCTACTTTTATGATAAAAAAAATATATCAACTAGAAATACCTCTATAAAGTGGTACTGTCTTTAAAGTATTATTTGTTTTTCTAGTGATATAGTTCATATAGAAAAGATAAGCTTTCATACTTGATGTTTTTTTCCCTTATTTCCAATTGTTGAGATAATGAATGTATTTTCTTTTTTTTTTGTGGGGTTTTTTTTGGGGGTAGTGAAAAGGACATTTTATTAGCATTCACAACCTAGCAGTCCCCAGGTTGGGTTGCTTCTGGGCACACAGACAGCATTGTAACAAGTGTGTCTGGAACCGCCTCTTTCAGGCTTCCTCTATGGTGGCTTCGTTTTCAGGTAGATTTTCCCCTTGTGATGTGACAGCAATAGCCACCAACAGCACCCCAGGCTTGCTTGCTTGTTTGTTTGCTTCCTTCCTTCCTTCCTTCCTTCCTTCCTTCCTTCCTTCCTTCCTTCCTTCCTTCTGGGAGGACAGCTGGGATTTTGATAGTGATTGCAATAAATATGTACATCAATTTGGGGATTATTACTATGTTAACAATTTTTTCCTCCAATCCATTAACATAAGATGTCTTTCCATTTATTTCGTTTTTTCTTTAGCTTCTTTCAACAGTGTTTTGTAGTTTTCAGTATGTATGGATTTCTTTCTGTCACCACATATTTGACTCCCTTTATACCCCGTGTACCTCGCCCCCTCCCCGCTCCTCCCTCCCTTCTGGTAACCACTAGTCTATTGTCCATGTCCATGAGTCTCTGTCTTGTTCATTTGTTGCTTTTAGGTTTATATCCCACATATAAGTGATATCATGTGATTTCCAACTTTTCTGTCTGGCTTATTTCGCTTAGCATGAATATCTCAAGGTCCATCCGTGTTGTCGCAAATGGCAGTATTTCATTTCTTCTTATGGCTGAATAATATTCCATTGTATATATGGACCACAGCTTCTTTATTCAATCATCTATTGTAGGACACTTCGGTTGCTTCCATGTCCTGGCCACTGCGAATAATGCTGCTATGAACATCGGTGTGTAAATATCTTTCAGATATGGGTTTTCCAGTCTTTGGGGTAAATACCCAGTAGAGGATTTGCTGGATCACATGGTAGATCAATTCTTAGTTGTTTGAGGAACCTCTATACTGTTTTCCATAGTGCCTGTACCAATTTGCAGTCCCACCAGCAGTGTATGAGGGTTCCTTTTTCTCTGCATCCTCTCCAACAATTGTTATTTCTTATCCTGTTGATTATAGCTATTCTAATAGGTGTGAGATGATATTTCATGGTGATTTTGATTTGTATCTCCCTAATAGCTAGCGATGTTGAGCACCTTTTTATATATTTGTCGGCTATTTGTATGTCCTCTAGGGAGAAGTGTCTGTTCAGGTCCTCTGCCCATTTTTTGACTGAATCATTTGTTCTTTTATTGTTTTCGAGTAGTATGAGTTCTTTGTATATTTTGCGTATTAGGCCCTTATCAGAGGTGTTGCTTGCAAAATTTTCCCATTCAGATGGTTCTCTTTACCTTGATGATTTCTTTAGCTGAGCAGAAGCTTTTTAATTTGATCTAGTCCCATTCACTTATTTTCGCTTTTACTTCCCTTGCTTTTGAAGTCAAATTCATAAAAATCTCTCAAGTCCAAGGTCCTTGAATTTCATTCCTATGTTTTCTTTTACGCATTTTATTGTTTCAGGTCTTACATTCAGGTCTTTAATCCATTTTGAGTTAATGTTGGTGTTTGGTGATTGACAATAGTCTAATTTCATTCTTTTGCAGGTGGCTTTCCAGTTTTCCCAGCACCATTTACTGAAGAAGCTTTCCTTTCTCCAATGTATTTTTTTTTGTCAAAAATTATTTGCGCATATAAATATGGGCTTATTTCTGAACTCTTGATTTTGTTCCACTGGTCTGTGTGTCTGTTTTTCTGCCAATACCATGCCGTTTTGATTACTGTTACTTTGTAATATAATTTGAAGTCGGACATAGCGATGTCTCCAGCCTCGTTCTTTTTTCTCAGGATGACTTTGGCAATTCGGGGTCTTTTGTGCTTCTCTACAAATCTTATTATTTTATGTTCTATTTCTTTAAAAATGCCAATGGGATTTTGACGGGGATTGCATTAAATCTGTATAATGCTTTACATAATAAGGTCATTTTAACTATGTTGATTCTTCCAATCCAAGATCATGGAATATCTTTCCATTTCTTTGTATCTTCTTTAATTTATTTTAATATGGTCTTATAGTTTTCATTATATAGGGCCTTCACATATTTTGTTAAATTTATTCCTGGGTATTTATTCTTTTTGTTGAAATTGCAAAAGGAATTATTTTTACACTTCTTTTTCTGACACTTCATTATTAGAGTATAGGAACACTATGGATTTTTGAACGTTGATTTTGTATCCAGAAACTTTACTGTATTTGCTTATTGTTTCTAGTAGTGTTCTTGTGGTGCTTTAGGGTTTTCTATATAGAGAATCATATCATCTGCAATAGTGACAGTTTGACTTCTTTGTTTCTTATTTAGATGCCTTTTATATCTTTCTCTTGCCTGATTGCACTCGCTAGGACCTCCAATGTTATATTGAATAAGAGTGGTGATACTGGACAACCTTGCCTTGTTCCTGATCTTAGAGGGAAGGGTTTTAGTTTTTCAACATT
>NW_006443138.1:20451819-20459860 GCF_000325575.1 Pteropus alecto | reverse complement strand
GTGTTGGGAAGTATTTCCTCCTCTTCAATTTTTTTGGAAGAGTTTGAGGAGAATAGGTATTGAATCTTCTTTGAATGTTTGGTAGGATCTACTGATGAAGCCATCTGGTCCTGGACTTTTACTTTTTGGTAGGTTTTTGATGATTGTTTCAATTTCCATTCAGCTGATCTGTCTATTTAGATTTTCCAGTTCTTCTTGATTCAGTCTAGGAAGGTTATATTTTTCTAAGTACTAGTCCATTTCTTCTAGGTTATTAAATTTGGTGTTATATACTTTTTCATAGTATTCTTGTATGATCCTTTCTATTTCTGCAGTGTCTGTTGTAATTTCCCTTTTCATCCCTGATTTTGTTTATTTGTGTCCTCTTTTTTCTCTAGTGAGTCTAGCAGGGGGTTGTTAATTCTATTAACTTTTTCAAAGAAATTGCTCTTTGTTGCATTTATTTTTTCTATTGTTTGCTTTCAATTTCATTTATTTTTGCTCTAATTTTAACGATTTCTTTCCTTCTGCTGACTTTAGGCCTCATTTGTTCTTTCTTTCCTAGATTTTTTAAGATGGAGCGTTAGGTTGTTTATTTGGGCTCATTCTTGATTTTGGAGATAGGCCTGAAATGTTATGAACTTTCCTCTTATGATCGCTTTTGCTGTGTCCCGAAAGTTTTGATATGTTGTACTATCATTATCATTCGTTTCTATGTATCTCTTGATTTCTCTTTTTATTTCTTCCCTGATGAAAGTATTCTTCAGTAGCATGTTGTTTAATCTTTATATATTTGTTGTTCTTCCTGATTTCTTTTTGCAGCTGATATCTAGTTTTAAAGCATTATCATCTGAGAATACGAATGGTATGATTTCACCCTATTATATTTGTTGAGGCTATGTCTGTGTCCCAGTACGTGGTCGATTCTTGAGAATGTTCCATGTGTGCTAGAGAAGAATGTATAAGCAGCTGTCTTGGGATGTCAAGGCTCTGCAAATGTCAATTATGTCCAGTTGGTCTAATGTGTCATTTTAGGATGTGATTTCCTTATTGATTTTCTGTTTGGATGTTCTGTCCATATCCAACAGTGGGGTATTTAGGGCCCCTACTATGATAGTGTTTTGGTCTGTTTCTCACTTTAGTTCTGTTAGTAATTGCTTTACATATTTCGGGGCTCCCTGATTGGGAGCATAGATATTAATAAGTATTATGTCTTCTTGGTGCATGATTCCCTTTATCATTATGAAGTATTCCTCAGTACCTTTCTCTACTTTTTTATTTTGAAGTCTGTTTTGTCCTATATTAGTACTGCTAGCTACTCCTGCTCTTCTCTGAATGCCATTTGCTTGAAATTTCATTTTCCACCCTTTCACTTTGAGTCTATATTTGTCTTTGGAACTGAGATATGTCTCCTGGAGGCAGCGTGTGGTTGGATTTTGTTTTTTAATCTGTTCTGCAACTCTGTGCCTTTTTATTGATGAGTTCAGTCCATTTACATTTAGAGTGATTGTTGAAATATGAAGTCTTCTTATAGCCATTTTATCTTTTGCTTTCTCGTAGCTTGGTGTTTCCATTGCTTCCTTGTCCTTGTGTTTCAATTTTCTTTATTTTGGTTGGCTTTTGTGGGTTTTGCCTCTGGTTCTTCTTGTTTTATGTTATATACTTCAGTTCTCAATCTTCTGTGTGTGGTTACCTTTATGAATATGTATAGGATAATTATATATATACAGTCATCCCTTTTCCTCTGTGTGTGCCTTATCTCTATTCCCCTTTGCAAATCTGGATCTTTGAATCCTCCCCTTTTCAGCCATTGTTGCCTCAGTTTGTCCATATGTATGCGGAAGATTCATTACTATCTTGCTATAGCAAATCTCTCCTTATTGTTTAAGCTTATAATGTCCTGTTCTTATTAAGGATTGCACACCTCTGTTTCTTTTTGCCTGCTAGCCACTTTACTCCTAATTATGTAATTTTCTTTTGTCATTTTGTTTTAGGTGAACTGACCCCTTTCAGTATTTCCTGTAGTGCAGGCCTCGTAGTAGAGAATTCCCTCAATTTTTGTATGTCTGTAAAGGTCTTAATTTCTCCTTCATACCTAAAGGAGAGCTTAGCTGGATACATTATTCTTGGCTGTCAGTTCCTTTCAAAATAGTTTGAATATTTGATTCCATTCCTGTCTGGCTTGTAAAGTTTGTGCCGAGAAGTCCAAGGATAATCTAATGGGTTTTCCTTTATAGGTTACAATGATACTGCCAAATTAAAGTCAGTATTACATAGTTTCTACTTAACTTCTTCTATACTCACTTATGCACAGGAGATAATACAATTAGAAAATCTCATATTTATTTACTTTATCTTACATCACACTAACTGTTATAGACTAAATTGTATCCCCTGTCTTCAAAACTTATATATTGAAGCCTTAACCCCCAGTATTATTTGGAGATAGGAGCTATAAGGAGATAGTAATGTTAAGAGATGTTATAAAGGTAGAGTTTTAATTTGATGGGACTGTTGTCCTAAGAAGAGAGATATCTCTCTGTCTGCATACATACTCAGAGAAAAGGCCATATGAGAATCCTTTCGAAAGCCAGAAAGATATGTCTCACTTCACCAGAACCAACCCCAATGGCACCTTGACGTTGAACTTGTAGCCTCCAGACTTGAGAAAATAAATTTCTGTCATTTAAGCCACCCAATCTCTGATATTTTCTTATGGCAGTCCAAGCTGACTCGGACATTCACAAAAATTTTAAATTAACAATACTAACAGTACCACTAATTATGATTCAGAAAGCAGTTAACAATTTTTGCATAGGCTCTTTCTATTCTCCACCCATAATTCACAGATGTATATGTATACCTTGCCTAAACATCTAACCATGACTCACTATACTCTTTCCTTTTTAATTTTCATTTGTTCTTAGTTCAATGAACAGTTATATATTTAGCGCTCATTGCTAGTCTTTATATCAACATCTCTTCAGTCGTTTTGGCTATCTGCAGCTTGTTTTCTAGTAGATTCTTCAAGAAAGGCTTATACAAATAATAATCCATACATTTTTGGTGATAAATGTTCAGCTCTACTCTTTTTACTTAAAAGTCAGTTTTTCTGGATATAAAAGTCTTTGGCTCACGTTTTACCCACTTGCTTATCTTAAATATGTCATTCCATTTATTTTATGGCATATTTCTTTGCCCTATATGAAGTTTGATGACAAACTACCCTTTTCCTTACAAATTACTTGTTCTTTTTCTGTAAATCTCCAAAGGAATTTTTATTGTTAAAGTTAAATAATTTTACAAAAATATGAATTGTTTTGCTATTTCAATCTATAGCTTTTTTTATTTTAGGAACATTTCTTGAACGATTTTTAGTATTTGTCTATTTTTGTGTTCTTCTGTTCTCAGGTCTTTCAGAGGTTCTACTGCTTTCCTCTATTTCCTTTGACTCTGATACCATATAGGTCTTATGGTTAACGGTAGTTTGTTTTCATCGGCATATAAGTTCAAGTTTCTGGTTATACCTTGCTACCTAGATTTGTTATAGATATTGCCCATGAACCCTGGCCTTGATATTTGTATTTCTGGTATAATGTGGGGATTTGGATATATTAAAACACTATGCAGCCACTACTACCATCTTTTCAAAATTGTCCCCAGAAATTCTTGAGATTTTTAGTTGATACCTGGTAAACTCCTAAGAAGTGACTACTTTGGTACTCCAGGTTGAGATTTTCTGTAGGGGATAGCTTAAACTGTTTTTCCTCAGGCTTTGCAGGATTCGTGTAGGCCTCTAGTTACCTATGTTAAAACCTACTATTTATTTGAGTGAACTCATACTAATAGAATTATAATTTTAAAACAAGGTAATTTATAGAGTTGAGAAAAAGAAGCACTTTAAGTAGATGGCAGAAAAAATAATAGAAACTTTTTGGTGCTATTGTAAGAGGCAAAATTAAAATTCTAAAAAACAATAATAAGGATTTGATTGATGAGATTCGTACAGTGAGAGTTGAAATTCTAAAGTTCTTTACTTCTCTCCTTTGGAAAAAGTTAGAGGTATTGATTACATTTAGAATTAGTTTAAAAAAATGTGTACAAAATAGTCTCAGCAACTGTGGGAAGAAAATTCAAATAGCAGGACTTATTTTAAGAGTGGCATGCCATATCTCATCTATTCCTAAGAGATTAAACTATTCCAAGCCTATGGCGGGTTATTAATTTAACAGAAGTTTATTGATCCCATATTTGATATTAAAAAAATAAATTAAATAAATATACAAATTAATATGGTAAAATATTTCATAGGAAGGACTATCTGACCATTAAAAACATCAATATCTGTTAGAAATAATAAATGCTATTAAAAAGAGGCATCACTGAACATATTATTTATAGGTGCAGTCCTAATGCTTTATAAATTAAGCTTTTAGCAAATAAAAACACAATTGAAGTTTGAAGAAGTACCAAAAAAATAATGAACTTTTTTGTTTTTCTCTTCCCATGTTCTGAACCACTTGAGATATAAGATAAAGCAGCCAGGCAGATGGTGATAAAATATCTTTTTTGATTATTGAGGATGCTGATACAAGGGAATGTAGGCATGTGACAGTAATGAGATGCCTTAATATAAAATCCCAGATTTATACAGATTTATACCTTACAAACTTTTCTATACTCAATTCTCTGACCCTATAAAATTACAGCAGAGAGGAACAAGAGATGGATGTTTCCTGTAGATTAATTGGGTTCCAATATGAAGAAAGAGGGTGGATTGAGCAGCTGCATGCCTAGTTTTCAAACAGAACTTATCCCACCTTGATAGGATATTAATAGGTGAAGGAGAAGAACTATGATGCTAGGGTTCTCTTAACAGAAGGAAACATCAGGTGTAATAGTGTCATCTTGACATTACAATTTTGACTTTAAAACAGTGCAGTCTCCATACTGAGCATTAACAATTTAATATTGAAATTGGATTTATTTGTAGTTGAATTTAGAAGGATTGTAGAATTAAGTGGGTTAATGATTTATTCATTCCTTTGGGAAATACTTTCATTTTTCTTCTGAAAAAGTAGCAGAGGGAGTTTGAATGAATGTCTCTTCACTCAGTTTTTCTTTTTTTCTGTTGCCAACAAAAGCATTTGAAACTATTTCATTGACCCTGAATCAACTTGCAGCACTTGAAGAGGGAGCTTAGTGGATATTTGTTTTTCTAATGGTTTTGTTCTTTCTCCCACAGTAAAATATTTTTAAATGTAGGCTGATCCCCAAATTTTCACCTTCACCTTCTGCTAATCTCTTCAGGTTTTTTCAAAGCTCTGCAAGATTTCAGATCTTGTAGGGCCACAGAGAAACAATATGTGCCAGCTATGTGGGCTCTTTACACGTAAATGAAAAATCCCACTATGGATGGGATAGCCTGGGAATCATTGAAAGTGTTTTCAGCAAAAAAGTAACAGGTTTTCATTTACTTTTTAAAAGAGTCATGCTCTCTGTTGTATGGACAAGAGATCATCAGAGGGCTATAAATGGAAGCCAAGAGTCCAGTTCAAAGGCAATTTAAATGACTTTTTCCCACATATTATTTATAAATAAATTATTTGAAATTAAGAAAAATGTATAATCAGATACATATCATTTGTAGTGAGCTGCATGGTGTCTCACCCTCCCCAAAGATTTATCCATGTGCCAATCCCCGGAACCTATGATTGTTGCTTTATTTGGAAAAAAAGATCTTTGTAGATGGAAATAAATTGAGGATCTTGAGATGAGGAGAAACTCTTGGATTTTCTGGATAGGCCCTAAATGTAATGCAAGTTTTCTTATGAGAGAGACACAGAGGAGACTGACACACAAGCCCAGGAACACTGGCCGTCACCAGAAACTGAAAAAAGAAAACAGATTCTTCCTTAGGGCCTCTGTAGCCATACCAACACTTTGATGTCAGACCTCTGGGTTTCAGGATTGTGAGATAATAAACTTCTGTTGTTTCAAGTTACCCAATTTGTATTGACTTATTATGGCAGCCATAAGGAAGTAATAGCATCATCCAATAGCATCATCCAAAAATTAGGTTCTTAATGGGTAAATCTTTCTGTTTTAATTCCAACAAATGCTATGTATATATACATGCAGCACATAATATCTTTAATGGTTCAAATGTCCCAGTTGGTAATGATTATTCCTACTGTATGTACGGAAAGTGGCAAAATTCCTGTGAAATTTACTCGGGTAATGGTATGGCTCTTAACATACCAAACAAGGTCTTAAACTTCAGAGACATTAAGTAAATATATGTAACATAAAATTTGCCACTTTAACCATTTTAAGTATACAGTTCAGTGGCAGTAAGTGCATTCACACTGTTGTGTAACCATCACCATCATCCATCCCCAGAACTTTTCATCATCCCAAACAGAAATTCTGTATCTATTAAACAATAACACTTATTCCCCTCTTCTGCCAGCCACTGTAAATCACTATTTTACTTTCTGTCTCTATGAATTTAACTATTCCAGAATAGAATACATTTATACATCATATAAATAAAATCATACGATATTTGTCCTTTCCTATCAGGCCTATTTTACATAGCATAATGTTTTCAAGGCTTATCTGTGTTGTAGCATGTATCAGAATTTCCTTCTTCTTGCATTATGAATGAATTTTTTAACAAAATACTGAGTACTGGAAATTTGACTAACGGCTCATACCTAAACACATACAGCACCAATAGCCCATATCCTAAAGACAGCCACAGTACCACACCAGCTGATATATCTCTTCAGGATTTACTAAGAGGCTGCAAGTGTTCCTGGGCTTGTGTGTCAGTCTCCTCTCATCGTTACCATGACTTTCTATCCCTGGTCTGAATATTTATATTTGGAGTGTATGAGTTTGGCAATAGTGAGAGTTAGAAATTATTGGTCTGAAGGGAAATTGCTGTGGCTTTTATTTTTCTTCCGTGTGCTTGCACTCTGCAACCCCACTCTATGCCAAGTAAGTAGGTTGCCAAGAAAACTCCTTTTAAAAATCAATAATGTCTGTGAGATGGATAGAATAGCAACATATTCTCAAGTTTGATTTTGGTAGCAAACTTGTGATTTCTCATGTGTATATTTGATTAGAAGAGGACTGCAAAAGATAAAAGGTAAAAAGAGGAGAAACTATGGCCCTCTTGCCATGTGATGAGTCAACAATGTATAAACGTGATCTGTGGCACAAAAACACCAAGACTTGAACCATCTTGCAGGACCTGAATTCAAGAAGGAAGCCTTCCAGCTGAAGAAAACCCAGAATCAAGAGGCTACAAAACAGATTTTTGTTGAGAATAGCTGAAGTGGTCCAAAAATGTCAAACCAGATCACATCTCCCTTCCTGGAAAATAAGCAGAAGGAAGATCTCTGCTGCACACTTAAAAATTCTCTTATATGCTCTATGTAGCAATTAACTATTCAGTCTGCCACACAAAAGAGATCAATAACCAGTGAGCATAAATAAAATAAAATCACAACGCCTAGTAGCTTTAAAAAAAAGAAAAAAAGAAGTGTTTTTTTTTGTTTTCTTCTATTCCTGTTCCAGTGTCCTCAACACATTTAAGGGGGTCAGCTATTTAGAAGGTATATCTGTCAAGGTTATACCAGAGAAATAGAACCAGTAGGAGATATACATTGAGACTGAATCCATTTCCCATTTAGGAAAAAAAAAGTACATCTTGTTGCAGCATTAATTTAACACCACATGTAGGAATGCTACGTTTTCTAGGATTTGACATTTTCAGCAATAATTACTATATTTTGTAAATGGAAATACCACTACTAAAAACAGAATGCTATAAATAGAATGATGTCATTTTTTCCAAAGACTATTGATGTACTAGAGCAATACAAAAATAATAATAAAAGCAAAATATTTCATGGCAAACTTTGGGGGTAAAGTTAGGACTGTAATCTGTGAGTTATCTCAGGGTAAACGCTGCAGCTTCGAGTGCCGCAAGCAAGTAATTTTGGGGCAAATGGGAAATGGGTTAGTGGATGGAATTGGCTTTCAAGCCAAA
>NW_006443138.1:20440800-20450794 GCF_000325575.1 Pteropus alecto | reverse complement strand
GGCCTTTATCTGTGGCCTTCAGCTGAAGCCTTTTCCCAGGTGCCTCTGCAAAGGCCTCCTCATCAGAAAAGAACCCATTTCCCATTTAGAAAATAAGTGCAGCTCACTGCCAGCATTAATTTAATTTTACATAAACACACTCTTTGAGGTTGAAGCAAATCAAACTGGTTTTCAATGTGAAAATAAAATATAAAAACTCTTCTTGGAGTTATTTTTAAACAGAACTTGTCTCTAACCCTAATGCAACAGAAATATATACATAAATCAAGTGAATCTTCATAATAACTGTTGTTATTAAGATAACTGTTCGAGAACGATGTTAACATCATGTATTAGGAATGCTATGTTTTCTAGGATTTGACATTTTCAGCAATGGAGAATTACTATATTTTTTGTAGAAATACCACTACTAAAAACAGAATGGTATAAATAGAATGATGTCATTTTTTCCAAAGACTATTGATGTACTAGAGCAATACAAAAATAATAATAAAAGCAAAATATTTCATGGCAAACTTTGGGGGTAAAGTTAGGACTGTAATCTGTGAGTTATCTCAGGGTAAACGCTGCAGCTTCGAGTGCCGCAAGCAAGTAATTTTGGGGCAAATGGGAAATGGGTTAGTGGATGGAATTGGCTTGAGATCATAATCGTGAGATCTGGTTAGGCAGTTCTGAAATCTGGAAGTCAGACTGTCAGGAAGTGTCTATTACATTGTGGTGGAGAAGACATGATAAATAATAAATATAAAATAAGTAAGTTGCATTCTATGTTAGAAGGTGAAAAGTGCTATAGCACAAAAGAAAAAAATAGTGTAAGAAGTCATTGTGGTATTTATAGTTCTGGCTGGATAGTGTGAAAATTAAATGATGCTGAGAAAAAGTGGCGTATTTTTGGTTTCTTCATTTGTGTAATGCCTCTGAAAAGTTTAGTGACAGGAGGAATTTCCCCCACCCCCAGCGTTCTAGTGTATCCTTAAGTGTCAACATAGTGCTGGCAAGGCTATTGCAGCCCAGCTGACTTTTGCCCTCAAGGATACTCAGAAGAGAATCAAGAAGTATCAAAAGATGGAAGAAGGACATAATGATTTCACCCCTTGGCTTTTGCTCTAAAGTTGACCTTAACTAAGATGTCAAGTTCTTATTTTCACTAAGCCATCTCCATGTGGCAGACGGAGCTTGGGGACAGTTAATACCTCATTTGCAGAGGGTCAAATTGTGAATATGTGCACACACATATAAATGAAAAGGGTTATAGTATTTGTAGGGCCTGTGAGGTAGGTGGATGGATTCCACACAAATAAAAGCAAACATTTTTCTAAAATTATTTATCATTTCAAATCATGAGTCTCTACATTAAATGGTTTAGAATTATGAACTAAACTGGGGTTTGTAATGTGTCTCTAGGGTTTAAGGGCTGTGGCACACTTCTGCACAGGTGTTCTGTTATCTACTTCACAACAACTTCCTTTCCTGACAGATCTAATAGGATATTTCAGTCACTTAAAGCTTTTTAAAAAGATCAACTTTTTCCAAAAATACTATCCAGGAAAAGACATTGGTGGATTTTGTGTACAGGAGGGTGAAGGATTCAACTAAAATAAGAAAACGAAAAGCAAACCTTCACAATTGAGCCCTTGTCCTCAGCACTGTTAGAACTCAGAACAGAATGTAATACAGATATGTTGTGCTCTAGAATGCAGCATATTTGACATGTGAGACCATTTTTGACTTTAAGCTATGAAACTATATTATTTAGAAACTGATGTGGTGCATGTATGTGAACTTACATTGGGTTGCTCACTAAGAAAACAAAGTTTTTAAACAAAATAGCATTTCTCATCCTACATGATACGTCGGATTTTTAAAAATGATTTGTTTTGGCTTACAGAATAAATGTCAATCTTGAAAGGACTGTTTTTAAGCATTGATTTCTCTTTGATATGGAAAAAGAATAAGGAACAAAGATAATCATGAAAAGAACACCAACATAGCATTCAGCAAGACTGAGATTCAAATAACTGCAACCTTCCCCCCGCCCCCCCCCCAATGTGACCAAATTACTGGGGGAGCAAAAGGAATTTTTAATGCACTGTTGCCTGAGTGATGGCCCATATATTGTGCCCTCCTCTGTCCCACGCAGGCAGCACTAAATGATGTTTTTTCTTTTAGCTGTATGGTACTTGGGAATGTCATAAACAATATACAGACACTAAGCCTTCTATTGCTTTTCACTGCCTCTTTTTTCCTCCAAAATGAAATGCTAAATTCTGTTACCTGGGGGTAGTTACAATAATCACAGCTGCTGATATTGCCAGCGGCAGGAACAGAACTGGATCAAGGAAAATGTGACCCAAAGTACGTGACTTTAGCTCCAGTTGTGACAGCTAATGCAATCACTGCTGGAGGAAAATGAATCCCTTGACTAAACTCACCCTGATTTGTTATCTGATTAAAAAATGTCTGGTGGAGGGAAAAGGGCACATTTGTGGGCATGCTTGGTTGTTGCACATAAATTTGATGATTGGGAATTGACAATGATCTTTGAGATACTAGACAATGGGATCTTGCATATACTTTAGAATATATTACATATTAATACCGTGACTATTAGAGTTTGGATTTTTATGGTGGAAATAAAGGCTGCAGATGCACAATTGGAAAAAACAAAACCAAACCCCAAATGTTGCCACGATTAAGAACTGTATTTCAGGGAGGAGATAAATATGCAACAGCTACCATCACACTCTAGTTCTATAATTCATCAAGATTACAGGCTTTTAAAATTCATACATGAGTACAATCTAAGGGCTTTCCCAAGCATCACCCTGTGATTAGTAGACAAGGCTTTGTAATTCTTGGAGAAAGGAGGAGATGGCTTGTGATACTCTTCAGATACAGGGAAATGAAACTTGAGTTAGTAAAGGTCAGAAAGACTGTTAGAAACCTGTGCTAATTATAAACATTTGAAAACAGTTATATTATTCAATAAAATCTTTAGGCTCAATTATTTTCTTGAGACTTTTTCTACTGACAGCATCATTGTATTACAGAGGAACTGATTTCCTCATTAATGTATTGATAATTGTTTTAAAATCTGAATTTTTACATCAAATGAACATATTCCTATTTAAGTCTGAACACTTTCTCAACTGTTACTTTATTATAGAAATTCTGCTATAACAGGAAATGCTTCTTTGGCATGTAGAGTTAATGGCTCTGACTGATCAATGACCAGAGCCAATCTGACTTCATTGTGAAGCCTGTAATCTTATTTGGGAGTTTTTTTTTTTTTTCAAGAATTTTTTGAGAAGCATTGAATAATTAGAGAAAGCAAATAGACTCCTGAGTTGCTTGCCTTGAAGACCAATATTTGTTTGGTGGAATAGTTAGAGAAGTTTTAGTTCAATATTCGAAACATACTTGTTAGCCTACTCCAGGCCAAGACTGCTAGATTCTGAGTCAACAAAATAAACAATACAGCCTTTGTAACATTACTTATTATTAATTATCTTTTAAGAATAGGAAATAAATTTAGAATCTATAATGTTGCAAAGACTTACCTTATAGAAGGTAAACATACATATGCGTGTGTATGTATGTGTGTATACACACACACACACACACACACACATTTATTTATTCAGCAAATAAGTATTGAGAATAACTGTTCTGCAAGATGTGTATAATAGATAAGCAGAGCAGATACCAAGATAAATGGAATATGGCCCCTGCCCTCAGGAAGCTTGTGATCTAGTGAGAGAGATATGCTTCCATAACTAACTATGATACAAGGTGGTGAAAAAAATTTTAAATAGTATTTTATAATTTATCAAAATCTGCATGTAGGAAGGAAATGAAAGGAACACTCATATTTCTGTCTCTTAATCCATTTAATTATGTTTTCTTTCATAAAAATATATGACTCTAGACCATATTTGAAAATTGCCTTATGATATTTAGGGTGAGGGGGATTTCAATTAAATTTAGATTAGGCTGATGTTCCAGACATAATATAAACATAACCTTCAAAATATTTTTCTTAAAGAGTGCTGTTTACATATACTTCAGAGCTGCTAGTGTCTGTCCAGTAAAACATTAAGTATCTGTAAATTTCTTAAAGATATAAATCTGTTTCCTATTGAAGGATTTGTGAACTTTTGTTGTTATAACAATTGATTTCTTTATTAAGGGTAGTATATAATAGGTAGGTGAAAGCTGAATTATCAACCTTACAAGCTCATTTCCACCAAAAGGACCATACTCTTGCTCTAACCTGTGCCTGGAGAGCTTTTGTTCTCAAAAGTCCAATTGCAAATTTCCTTACTTCGATCAGGTTTCTGCTCAAATATCACCTTCCTAGGAAGTTTTTCATTAAGTCCTACCGAAAACACTCCCATTTATCCTTCACTTCATTCAACTCTATTTTCTCTACTTTGTTTCATTTTCATCTTAGAACTTCTCAGATTCCAAAATTGTATTATTTGCTATTTTGTTTACCTTTTAGTTATTTGTTGTCCTTACTAGAATATGATGAGCTCTGTAAAGGCATGATCTTTAGTGCTTAGAATATCATGACATATATTGTCTTCAATAAATATTATAGTCACGTGCTGCTTAATGACAGAAATGCATTCTGAGAAGTACATTGTCGGGTGGTTTTGTCATTGCACTCACGTCATAGAGTGCACTTACACAAACCTGGATGGTATAGCTTACTACACACCAAGGCTGTGTAGTACAGCCTATTTCTCAGCTAAAAACCTGTACAGCATGTTATTATACTGAATACTCTAGGAAATTATAATACTGTGGTAAGTATTTGTGTACCTAAACATAGCTAAACATAGAAAAGATACAGTAAAATATAGTATAAACAGTAATAAATGATACATTTGTACAGGGAACTTACTATGAATGAAGCTTGCAGGACACTGAAAGTGGCTGAGTGAGTGAGTGAGTGGCATATGAGTGTGAAGGCTTCTACATTGCTGTACACTGCTGTAGACTTTTGCAAACACTGTAAACTTCTTTAATAATAAATTAACCTTAGCTTATAACTTTTTATAAACTTTTTAAATTTATTAAAAATTTGACTCTTTTGTAATAACATTTAACTTAAAACACATTGTACGGCTATACAAAAATATTTTCTTTCTTTATATTCTTATTCTATAAGTTTTTTCTATTTTTAATTTTTTTAACTTTTTAAACTTTCTTTGTTAAAAACAAAGACGCAAACACACATATTAGCCTTGGACTGCACAAGGTCCAGTACATCATTATCACTATCTTCCACCTCCATATATTGTCCCACTAAAAGTTTTCACAGGCAAGAACATGGATAGAGCTGTCATCTTCTAAGATAACAATGTCTTCTTCTGGAATACCTCCTGAAGGAACTACTTGAGACACTTCTTGAGGAGGTGTCGCGATTTTCAGATAAATATCCATGGCGTTTTGCGTGTGTGTGTGTGTGTGTGTGTGTGTGTGTTTTATTATAGATTTGCTTGTAAGCAGTTAATGTCCCATAAACATTCTCTTCTTATACTAAAAACCTTCTGGTGTTGGAGTCCATGTTTTCAAACTTAAGAAGCTTGTCGATGTCTGCAAAAACTTCTGCTAAATCCTCCACTGTGAAAATTCATATGCTTTTATATAACTGGCAGAGCAATAAGTTTGTTTATGGCAGTATCACCCCAAACATGTGAGTAATGCGTTGCACTATAATATTACAATGGCTACAATGTCACCAGGTCATAGGATTTTTCAGCTCCATAATTACAACCTTATGGGACCATTGTCATGTGCTGTCTATCATTGACGGAAACATCATTATGTGGTATGTGACTGTAGTTATATATCTTAGTGTATCAATATGTTATGAGAAAAGAAAGAGATTAAATCTGGTTAAAGGGACTATGGATAGATTATAGGTGGCATTTGAGCTCTTATTTACATATAAATATTAATAGAAGTGAGGTAGGAGAGGAAATTTCATATAAAAGCATGAAGAAAGTAAGATCAGTGGGGGAAAAATACAGAATTTTGTAGCGTGAATAGATTCCATGTGTCTGGAGTAGAATTCTTGCAGTTAAGCCTCAGGTTGAGAGAATGGCTTGAAGTATGATTTATGTGCTACTGGCATGTACTGTTTAGGTAGGCAATGATGAACCATTAACATTTTGGTCAAAGAAGTGACATATAAGGGATGTTTTTTAAAAAATAATCTGGTTGCTCTAAGTAAGAATGGGAAAAAGCTAGAGTGCTCATGGTCAGGCAAGGTTATTTGGCCTTGATTTGAAAGAAGAAAACAGACCATTAAAATTTCATTATAATATTGCTGAAAAAGAAAGGCCTCTAGCAGACCAATTCTAAGATTCTCTCTTTGTAGCGACGTGTTTAGAAAAAATGAGGTTAAATACTCATGATGATAGTAGTGTAGATATAAAAAGAAAAGAATATGTGCTTAAAGGTTAATACTCTAGGCTCATATTCAATTAAGTATGGGCAACTAACTCTCCAGAAAGTCTCAATTTCATATACATTTATGAAAACTTTGCTTATGTATTTGATTAGGAACACAGATTTCTTCCCAGAAGGAGGCTGCGAATTCTATGACACACAGCAAACATTCTTTCCCCAATCGAGTTAGGGATCATTTTTCCTTGACAGAAGATAAGAACAGCCAGCTGCTCACTAAGGAATGTTTAGACTGCAGAAGGCTGTCTCGCATGAATGTAACAAATTGGTTATGATCTTAAATCTGTCCTTCAGTTCTCTTAGAGACCAAATTTTGTATCCACACCAAAATATATTTATCTCTCAGGAGTTTTGTGGATTTTCTTACACTGAATTAGGAGGCCAGGTACTTGATTTCTCTGATGAGCGCATTCTATCCCAGAAAGCATGCTGCTGGGAAGTCAAATGATAATCTTAAATTCCTAAATTAGATAGAAACTAGTGTACCATAGGATAATGAAAATATAACCTTTGAGGTTATATTTGCCATTGGACAGACGAAAGTCATTAAATCTTATTGATTTTCTTAATAATGGCATGTTGTTTTTTGTTGTTTGTTCTTTGCCCAAATTAATATAAATAGTAAATCAAATGAAGTGCCATTCTCTAGCATTTTATGATTCTTACACAGGCTTGTTAGACTCTGCTCCAGCATAACATTATTAGAAATTCACACCATCAAAAAGTATGTCAATTTTGCAATCCCCTCTTCTTATGGACTCATTCCTTCGTCAGCTATGTTAATACTTTCAAGCAGTACTCATGGTTAACTCGTAGGCAACTACCTAGAAGTTGAGCAGGCAGGCTATTTAGTCACTTGTCATACCTGTCCTTTAAAATTTGACTTGAACGTCAGAGGAAAATTTTATATACTTTATTTAAAGTTTTTGGGACGTAGTTTATTTAAATTCCCAGATATTGAACACAGGATTTGCTATAGTTCCATGTTTGAAAAACTCAGGACAGATATAAAGAAGAATCAGCTTGACTTTTAAAGGTAGAAGTCGACCAAACATGACTGACATTAGCCTAGGGAAATAGAATCAACAGAACATTAATGAAAACGGATATCTAGAGAGGAAGATGTTCAGGAGAAAACTTAAGTTTGGTTTTGTCTAATAAACTATCTCTGAAAATAGCATTAAAAAAAAAAACAAAAAACATAATGGGGTGGCTCCATAGTGTAGTGGTTAGCAAGTCTGCTTTACACGCAGAAGGTCCTGAGTTCGCGCCCCAGGTGGAGACAATGGACCATACCCTGGGTGCGCCAGGCCCCCCAAGTGCACCTGGGGTGCCAAGCCCTGGAGGCGCCAAGCCCGGGAGGCGCCAGGCCCCAGGTGCATGCTGCGAGTGTGTGGGAGGAGACGCACGATGCCCCACCTTCAGTTCTTAGGGGGAAACGGTGACATCCATAGGTCAGGGGTGGAAGTGTGGGGGGGAATCAAAGAGGGGGAAAAAATATATATATAAGTATAATGACAAGCATATCTCAGCTATATTGTGGGTTCAATTCCAGACCTCATCAATAAAGCAAATATTACAGCAAATATTACAATAAAGTGATTCAGCAATTATTTTTGGTTTCCTAGTGCATATATAAGTTATGTTTACTCTATATTGCAATCTATTAAGTGTGCAATAGTATCTTAAAAACAACAAATATAACTTAATTAAAAAAATACTTTATCTCTAAAAACTACTAACCATCTTCTGAGCCTTCGTCAAGTCATAATCTTTTCACTAGTCGGGGATCTTGCCTCGATGTTGATGGCTACTGACTAATCAGGTGGTGGTTGCTGAAGGTTGTGGGGACTGTGACAATTTCCTAAAATAAATCAACTATGAAGTTTGCCACACCAATTGATTCTTTCACAAATGCTTTCTTTATTGAATGCAATGGCATTTGATGACATTTTACCCACAGTAGTATTTCTTATAAAATTGTAGTTGATTCTCTCAAACCCTGCCACTGCTTTATCAGCTAAATTTATGTAATATTCTATATCTTTTATTGTCATTTCAACAATCTTCATATCTTTTTAGAACAAATTCCATCTCAAGAAACAACCTTGGTGTTTTTTGTTTGTTTGTTTGTTTGTTTTTGCTCATCCACAAGAAGCAACTCCTTGTCCATTAAAGTTTTATCATGAGATTGCATCAATTCAATGACATCTTCAGGCTCCACTTCTATTTTTAGTTCTCTTGCTATTTCTACCACATCTGCAGTTATTTCTTCCACTGAAATCCTGAACTCTTCAAATTTATCCATGAAGGTTAAAATCAGTTTCTTCCAAACTCCTGCTAATCACAAATGTTCTTAATGGCATTTAGAATGGTGAGTACTTTACAAAAAGTTTTCAATTTATTTTGTCCAGATGCATCAGAGGAATCACTATCCATGGCAAAATGTCTTTCTAAATAATAACACTTACTTGAAAGTTGGAATTACTCCATGTCCTTTGGGCTACAGAATGGATGTTTTGTTAGCAGGCATGAAAACAACATGACTCTCGTTGTATATCTCCATCAGAGCTTGGGTGACCAGGTGTACTGCCAATGAACAGTAATATTTTGAAATAAATCTTTTAGTTCTGAGAAGTAGGTCTCAACAGTGGGCTTAAAATATTCAGGAAACCATGTTGTAAACAGGTGTGTTGTCATCCAAGTTTTGTTGTTCCATTTATAGAGCAAAGGCAAAGTAGACTATGCATAATTATTAACGGACCTAGGATTTTTGGAATGGTAAATAAGCACGGGCTTTAACTTAAAGTCACCAGTTGCATTAACCCCTAATAAGAGATTCAGCCATGCTTTTGAAGCTTTGAAGCCAGACATTCACTTCTCTCTAGCTATGAAAGTCCTAGATGGCATCTTCTTCCACTATAAAATCGTTTCATCTATGTTGAAAATCTGTTGTTTAGTGTAGCCGCCTTCACTAAGTATCTTGACTAGATCCTCTGAATAGCTTGCTGCAGCTTCTACATCAGCATTTGCTGCTTCACCTTGCGCTTATGGAAACAGCTTCTTTCCTTAAACATCATGAACCAACCTCTGTTAGGATGAAACTTTTCTTCTGCAGCTTTCTTATATCCCTAAGCTTTCCTAAAATTGAAGGGAGGAAATTGCTGTGGATTAGGCTTTGATTTAAAGGACTGTCGTGACTGGTTTCATCTTCTATTTAGACTATTAAAATATTCTTCCTATCAGGAATAAGTCTGTTTCATGTGTTCACTGAAATAACATTTTTAATTTCCTTCATTTAACTTTTTCTTCACACTTACAAGTTGGCTAACTGTTAGGTGCAAGAGGCCTAACTTTTAGCTTATCTCAACTTCAGCATGCCTTCCTCACTAAGCTTAATCATTTCTAGATTTTGGTTTAAAGTGAGAAATGTGTGACTCTTCCACATGAACACTTAGAGGCCACTTTAGGCCAGTTATTAATAATGTTATGTTTCAGGGACGAGGGAGTCCTA